>NC_133212.1:19167250-19184750 GCF_958299795.1 Porites lutea
CTTTGGATGAAATCCTAAAGTATGACCATTCAAGTAAAGGTTACTGAGCAGCACTTTCATGTTGTGCCGTTAATTATGCTGTGCAATTTGGTTCTAGTGTTAAGTGCGCAGATAAAAGCCTTGAGTGTGAGAAACGAAAGCAACAGCAAAAGTCTCTGCTGTTTGTTTCGGGTACTTCCTACAAGTTTGTCCTCATCAAACAAGAAAATCAAAGAAATAAAACATTCTTGACCGTGCATGCAAGCGTTTATTTGACCTTAGTTTAATACATCCCTTATTTCCATTTTCGTAAGACCACCTATGGCGTACATTTGCGGACAAAAATAATTTGAAAATAAAATCCAATTTGAAGTTTAAAAATTAGACTATCCATGTCGAAATCTCGTCATATGAATTTGAAATCGCAATGAACGCAGTCGAAACAGCATCATTCGAACTTGAAGTTACTTTGAACAAGTTGAAACTATAAAGGGAAAACTCGACATCGCGGATGTTGAAGTTCAAATCACTTTTCTAACTAAAATGCAAATTACATTGATTTGAACTTCAATTCACCTTCTCCACTCTAATAAGCCACTTAATCGTCAACAATGCAACCATAATCTTCCACAAAATTCCAAATGAAACCTTTAATTTGAACTTAAAGTCACGTCAGATATTCGAATTCGAAAAACCAAAATTTCAATCCGAAAGGAAGCGGAAGTAAAAATACACAGGAACCGGAAATGATAAGAGTTTCGCCACACTGTACATACGGGATGTTTGCATAACTGCATTTTGGCGCGAAAAGATTTCCCTTCACTCGAACTCTCTGGTCAATATGGCGGACAATGCGAATGATGAGGGTGACTCTAGGACAATCCAACAGATTGTGAGGGCTGTCGTGGCAAACTTAAGTGCTCTACCCAACTCTGCAGGCCTTCCACCCCACGCAACTTTGTCAGGATCGTCAGCATCTACGGTAGTAGTAGGGGATGAGTTGAACAACAGCTTTCAAATTCCGCGAGGACAGACGACTCAACGTGGAAGCTTTCTCAATAATTTGAATGCAAAAAACAACTACAGCGTACGTCCGAACAAGGGAAAATTTACCACTTCTCTCCAGCTGTGAAAGCGGATCTAATCTACAAAGATGCGTGCCTATTGCCTTCCCCCGAGTGGACGGAAGTCCCTCGGAGAAAGGCAAAGGCCAAACTTGTCTCCAGTGGTATGTACGGATGATAGGTTTTGGTTGTTTTGCGGATTATATTCTTTGAACGGTCATTATTCGACTTCATATATATTTTACGGATTGTTTTTTTAGGGGGTCTTAGTTTTCGTAATAACGAAAACTAAGAGGGGTCTTTGTTTTCGAAATTACGAAAACTAAGACCCCTGAATTTACCGTTAAATTCGACCTAAAACTCGGTGGAAAGAATCGGACAGAAGATAATTTGACAGATTAGGCCTATTTCGATTACAATTTGACTTCATATTTCGACGGATTTGATTTTAGGGGGTCTTAGTTTTCGTAATCTCCAAAACTAAGACGGGTCTTAGATCTTAGGTCTTAGTTTTCGAGGGTCTTAGTTTTCGTAACACCCTCTAAATAATTTGGGTCGGCCTTAAGGACGGTGTCCACTATTGCTACTGCGCACATTTTCTGCGCATCTCAAGGTAGTCGCGCGAGACGCGAAAGAAATGCGCAGCACGCAGGACAAGCGGACTGGTTGTGTCTCCTGTAAGTCTTGGAGGTTCTATTTATTTCTTGTGAAAATGATGTTTCGTTTTTCAACAGATTACAATATATTTCTAGTTACTTTTGTCAGATTATTGAAAACTGAAGAAGTATGCGCATGTTGCTATTTCTGCCACATGATCGATCTGACCGAACATTTTATAGTCAAACAGGTCAATTCTCAAAACATCAAAAGTTATTGCTTCAAGATGTTAGGTTTGGAGCTTGGGTATTAAAAAATCCCTTAACAGGCAAGGATCATCAGTAAATCAGAAGGAAAATAGCTCTAAGTCCTCCGTTTTATCGAGAATCTGCAAGCTTACCTTTCACTTTGAGGTTTTCTTGTGCCTTGTCGTTTAATAAGAAAATGAACGAAATTGGCGAATTGGTGGCGAATTTTCTTTGTTTAGATAAACAAATTAGCATTTATCAAAGAGGATAAATTACCTAACTTTAATTCCCCTTTATTTGAATAAATTTATCTCCTGGTGAATAACTACATAAATCTTACAAATTTAACGTAATATTCAGGAAAGTGTTTATAGCCGATTAGCTTCATAAGGTAGTCCTGGCAAACCTTTTTAAGTTCCTTTGCCAAAGGCGGGTAGCGTTTAAATATGATCGCGTCAGCGAATATTGCATTGTGATCAGTAATTCTGTGACATCATGTTTTAAGTTAGTTTTAAATTTTGTTAATATACAAACTGGACAACATTCTTCATTTATGGGCAACCTCAAAATTCCCCGTTTTATATCCTAAAAAAGCAAGTTTAGGGTTTAAAGTTATTTTAAGTGTAAGAAATTCCAAAACCAACATATTTATGCCAGAAAAAATTTTAAAATATTTACTAGGTGTTCAAACCAGAAGAGGCCTCTTTTGTTGTCCATATTAAGGAGGTTGACTGCGTATCTCCAAGATTAACCGCTACCGTTTGCAACTTCGACTAGGGACTAAGTTTAACTTTAACATGTAAGTAGTATTTTAGGGCGTAATTGTTTTAAAGCATTCTTTTAAATATTGAGTAATTTGCGTCATCTGATTTTATTTTTAACACTGGCAAAGGCAGCTCACCAATAGTTTTTTCTTGACGCATATCTTCTTCGCCTTGGCTGAAGCCCAGGAGGCTTAAATACGCCCGTTTCGAACCTATTTCTTCCGCTGTAACTAGTCTTTAAAAAGCGTGCCAAATTCCGATTACCTGACTGATTTATGAAAACTAATACCATAACTTTTTCCTCCTCAAGCGATGAAGATATATTGTGGAGCTATTAAATTTAGCTAGTCATTTAGTAACCACGTCATCAAATTTGATTTGCGTAATAAGGGGGCTTGGATAGCGACGATTTTTAAAGACCGCCAAAGGGATGTTCGACTTTTTTTAACATTTATAATAATGCGACTTAATGATCTCATCATCAAGGCTACATCAAGGTTTATCACATTTTTACCACGTTCCTACATACGTCAAGTGTTCCGGGTAAGCATCAGTTCAAACTCTACAACATGTCATAAGTTTAACTATATTACGTATAGTTACTGTGAAAAGAAAATTTTACTGGAAGGAATAAGAGGAATTTCTAAAATTTGATTTTTATTGGACGACGAAGCAATAACAGGAGACGCTAATTACCGTCATCAGTACATACAGAACTTGCAGAGCGCTTTGGACAAACAAGATGAGGAAATAAAAGAACTTAACACGCAGCTGAGAGAGCTTAGAGAGGAATGCCGCGAGTATTTCTCGAGTTTGGAAGAGAAGCTGAGCTGTTTTGAGGAGAAAGTTGATTTGGTTATAAATTTGGTTTCTTCGCGGACCCACCACCTCTCCATGGACCGCAGATGTCGAGGATTTTGCACCAAGGATGTACGAACTAAAAAGTGTTTGTGTCGTGGTTTGAACGAACGTGCGAATTTGTGACTGTGGAAAACAGAGTACTTTCAATGAGTACCGAAAACAATTCCCCCATTGCTTTGTTTTGCGTTGAAAAACAATCTCGTGCGACTTGCTCACCCAATAATAGGGGAAACCGAAGGCAATCGCGCGCTTTTCCCGCGCTTCGCATTGGCTACTTCATCGATTGAGTTGTGATTGGCAAATCTGATTGGCTGCGGCGTTTTTGATGGGATGAAAGTCATTTTCAGTCTACCACACTCAGTTGAAACTGCGTTATATATCGGCTTAACACTGATAAAGTGTGAGGTAATTTTAAGAGCCTTTTTGAGGTCTTAATAAATTTGTTTTGTTCTGTATTTTAATAATTGAACTGTTGATATTGCAACTGTTCAATTCTACTACTTAACTTGGCGATTTTGGCCGAGACAGTATTTCGCGGGGTTTTATTTTTGCGATTTTAACAAGTAAACAAAAAAAGGCATTAAATTTCGCGATTTAAGCGTTCTCAATTTCCTTTTCTTTTTTTAAAAGTCTGAACCTTTAAGAAAATTAGATAAACTGAAACAAACAATGTGTGAAATCTTTGCAAACTAAAGTCATTTCACAAGATACAAAATGGAGCCTACCAGTAAATCCAGAAAGCAATTTGTGTTGGTCGATACATGTCGTTGCTATTACATTGCGATGTTTTTTACAATCGCTGAACATGCGAAATTACTAAAGTATTAATAAGGTGGCCACGGACTACTGGGCATGACCTTTTTTCGCTCAAGTAGGTAAATACTGTTTTCCGGGAATGTGATCACTTGCTCTGTCTGATTCTCGAAGTAGTTCACAGGTCCCTGGTATTTGTCTTCCAGATTTTCTAAGAAGTAGAAGTTGGCACTTGCCATTTGTTGAGCTTTTTTTTAACCTAGGACGTTAAAATTGTTCAAAGGAAATTTTAGAGTTATAAATTTAGTTTATAATCAATTTGATTGAAAAATATTTTAAGAAAGAGACAGAAATTTTTAAACGCCGTTGGATTTTATCGACGTTTTTCATTAATACAATAGGGAACTTAAGAACCACGACGACGACTTTGTCGACGACGACCGGAAGTGAGATACCGTGCACTGCGCAAGCGCGGTTAACAAATTTCGTCGTCGTGGTGTCGTCGACGACGCCAAACACAGTAGACTCACGTCGTCCTGCAATCCACAAGCTTCGGCAGGTATAACTCCCTGTTTTTAAGCGATTTTTCAAGGGCTTTGTATTTTTTGACCTCGTAAATCCAGGTATCCTTTCTTTTTTCTCCTAACAAGCGATGTTGATTGAAAATTTGACTGATGAATTGTGTTTACTTCGAAGACAACACTGAGCTGTGCAGGCCGAGCGAGCGAACCCGTAAGTGACAAATTTATTTGTACGTATTTAGGTCGGGCAAATCATATATCTTTAATATAGAGGAAATGAAGTTCATATGGAAAACAGCCATCGCATCAGAATGTCTCTTTTTCAAAATCTAAACTCTGACAGACGCTCGGACTCGGTCATGTCATTCAGGTTGAAAGTTGAATAACCTTCGTACGGAAAGCAGAGATTTTTCCATTCGAAAAGGTCAGACAACACGAAAAATTCTTCATCGTCAATTAAAGTAGACGTACGGCTTATAAAATAAGATCTTGCATCGTCTTAAAAGACGCCTTTGCGAAAAAACTTTGTTGAGAACGAACATCACAGTCTACATGTTTGTTTACATTCAGTGTCGTCGTCGTCGACCTACCGGTCGACTGCATCTTAAGTTTCCTTTTTCACGCCGAAACTGACGTTCTCGTACCAGTCCTTTCCCAGTCAACAGACGTCGTCGTCGTGAACTTCGTCGTGGTTCTTAAGTTCCCTAATGTTTCAGCGGGAACGTCTCTCAGGCTAGTGGCTAGAATTCGTGGGCCATTAAGGCCATTTAAAGATAGTGTTTTTTGTTTGTTTGTTTGTTTGTTTTTTGCTAACAGGCAACGCTACGGTTAAATTTGCTTGTCGGTTACTTTTCATTACTGCCTTCAAATTATTTACAACTACACTGTAAATCAGAAAGATCTGTTATAGCCCTAAAAATGAGGCTGTTTCGGTGAGTAAAATACAGTCCTATGTTTTATTATAATTTCGCTGCCTTAAATCAGGGCCAATACACTAGTCCAATTACCTAGGGCTTATTTCGATCCAAGGGCTGACATGGGCCCCAGTGTGGGCTGGAATAGCCTTTTGATTGGCCTAAATTGTGTTCAAATGGCTCTAGAAGGGACTAAATCAGGCATTGGCCTGCAGGGCTGAATTGGCACTTCGTGGCTGAAACAGATCTTTTTAATTTTCAATGTATCCTACAAAGAAACAATTTCCACAAAAAAGGAAAGGGCTATCCTAGTACAGTGTGATACAGGCTAATCTTGAAAGCATTCTGCTAGTTCTGCGTAGCATTCCTAGTGTAGATGATGACTTAATTCTGCGTATAAGGATTGTTCCTTTCTTGAAAGCGTCTAGTCAATGAAAACACCCACTGTAAGTACTTAAACTTAACTACCCTTTTTAAGCTGACATTTTCAGCTAAAGTTCTCAACTGATCGAAGCAAGACGTTTGCGGGTAAATAATTTTGTACGGAATAAATATTAAATAAATAAAATGAATAATACTAAATGAATAAATAAAAGATCTGAAATAAATAGCTTCTAAATTCAAGTCGGAAACAAGAAGATCAATAATGTCTACTCTCATTTCAATGATAAAAATTGTCCACGAGTAAAACTGAAGTCCTGAATTGCAAATGGTGTACCTATAAACGTAGGTGCATGAGTACTTTTTTCTTTTTTTTTTTTTTATTCCACGCGAACCTCAATTTAAATTTTACCCTGTATTAAAACGCTGATTTTGAGCGCAAAAATTAATATTAAAATCTAAGTTATGGTGCAGATCAAACTAGAAATCCTTTCAGAGGTTTTTTTAACCTTTTGTTTTTGTCTAGGTCTTTCGGGAATGATTATTTTTTCCGTGTTTTGCAAGGTGACCACGTCCTGCATGGCTGGAATGATGCCCTTGCGAAAAGCAATGGAAAGGAGCTCCTCTGCGGTCTTTGTCTGAGGATACTGACGAATGGCCCATTTGAGGTAGAGTGCAAACTCATTCCAATCCACTCTGCCGTCTTCATCCATATCAATCGCCTTCAGCGCGCGTCTTGTGTCATCGCACCTAAAGCAGCCGAAGTAGGGCGCCATGAAGCCGTTGTAAAATGAATCGAACTCAAGCTCGTCATCTCCTTTGGATTCCTCTCTAAGATCCCACTCATCCCACATTTGTCGTATTTCGTTGATCAGTCTTCGAGCGTGAGCCTCGTTTGGGACTTCTGCTGCAATCACGTCGCTCATCTTGGCGGTTATTTGGCCACCAGACCGGTGAAATAGAACTGCAAGACCAACTGCGCTCATGTATTCCTCTTTCCTGTTGATGTGCAGATCTTCCAGCATGACCTCTTTCATTCTCATGCCTATTTCCTCCGTGAACTGTGGATCCTCTCCGAACAAATGTTTTAGTCTTTCAACGATCATTTTAGGTGTGGCCACGGTAGTAATTCGTATTGGGGGCTCTTCTCCAAAGAACTTGGCAACATCAAATTCTTGCTTGTCTGGCTGCAACTGGGGAAATCCGAGAACCATATCAAGGGCTCTCTCACCATACACAATCTGCGTTGGATGAGGTTCAAACCCAGTTGTGATCCTAGTGATCTCTTGAGCGGCTTTACGAAGGTATGTACAGTTAAACTGTCGCAAAACCTTTTCATTCCCAAGACGGACCAAGTTCATTATGGTCACGCTAGAGGAAGCATGACCGACGAAGGCGCCTTCTTTAATCAAACTAGCCCATATACCATCTGCTCCCCTGGCAAGACACTCCAACACGGTGCAGTCAGCCATTCCCCATTGCTCGTGGACATGCACCAATAGCTTACCGTCCTTCCAACAACAATCGTTCATCTCTCTACGAACCGCCGCCGTCCAGGCAGCGAGTTCATGTGGCATGGACTTGCCAGTTGGTTCTTCGTACATCAACCCAAAGGGATGCTCACTTGGGGGCAAAGAGGACAAGTAATGGACCACTTGGAAAATTCGTTCAGGCTTCTTCAGCATACTCTCTGGAAAGTCTCGTAGGTTGATAAGTATGCGGGAATCCTTGGAAAGATTTTCTCGAACCCACCTCATTCGATCAGAAAGAAGGTTGTTGATATCTTCAGGAAGAAACTTTTTGTAGTCGATGCCAGAGTAGACTAAGTCAACCTCAATAATGGCATGTTTGATGCCATACTCTTTCATCTTTTTTAAACCAATGGGAACAGTTACTGTATCGGGAGCTCTATCTTTGTCGACAGATTCAATGAACTCTGTGAAGGCAAAAAATTTACTGAAGTCTTCTCCTTTTTCTTTAAGTTGACGACAGAATGTGTCCCCCAGGCGGGTCATGTGGTGAAACGATGCGACGATGATATTCTGGAAGCCTACTTTTTTCACCTATAGATGAATAATAACGAAACAAAAAATGGGAAGTTAGGGCGTTCCTATAGATATATATATATTTTTTGTAAGGTTAGTTTCTGGGAGAAGGGTGGGAAGAATTAGTGGGCAAGAGTGACAGAAGAGAGAGGAGGAGAAGAATATGGAAAAACAGAAGGAGATCGATTGGTGACTGGTGGAGACGAAGAAGAAACAGATGCAGAAGAAAGAGAAAGAGAAGGAAATGGAGGAAAATATGAAAAAAAAGGATGGGGAAGGAAGAAGTGAAGAGTGGGAGACATGAAGAGGGGGTAGGGGGAGGAGAGAGGGCAAGGAAGCGGAGGGAGGAAGATGAGAGGAGCAAAAAGAGCAGAACTCAGGAGAAGATGAAGCAGAACGTGGAGTAACAAGAGGAGAAGAAGAAAAGTGTAGAAGAAAGAAGACAAAAAGGAAAGGTAAGAGGAGGAGGAGGAAGAGGCAGATTCAGAAAACTAACGAAATGGAGGGGGAGGAGAAGAAAAGAAACAGATTAAGTTGAAGTTCTTAGCCAAACGAACACCATATCATACTCTTCCAGTGTAGGAATTTTATTCACTATATAGAGTAATCATAAGGAATATTCAGATGGGACTGGCTCACCTCATTGTATATTTTCCATTTGTTTTCGACAGTATGGCCACGGAGCTGTCCTACAGTGCTTTCTCGGAGGGAATTGTCCAAAACGAAAAGGTCCAGTTCCTTAAGTTGCTTCAGTTGTTCTTTTGGTTCTCGAAGGTCCTCATTCATGTGATTAATTTGTTCCAGGAAATACATGGTAGATTTACTTGAGCTAAAGAAAGGAACACAAAGATGAGTCAATTCTGAATCAATTGCAAGACTTGGTTCTATTTAGGAACAGTTTGAATCGTTTCGTATAGTTCTCAATCTGCTTCTTCTTCCTTTTTATGAACCTAGTTTGATGGCCTTACTCCCACGATTCACCTGTAGCTTAGTGGCAGAGCATCTAGTCTAGAAACCAGAAGGTGATAGGTTCGACTCTTATTGGAAGTACTGGGATTTTTTTCTTCTGAGCAGCCAATGTCACTGACTGTGAAAAAACGCATCTTTCTCAATACGCTCTTCTCACATATGGTAATATGCCCGTCTAACCTCGTTTACGGGTAAAAATTCTTTTGAAATTCAAATACGAAAACGTCGTCTGATTAGCATTTCAAAGGATTTTTTACTCAAAAACGAGGTTAGACGGGCATATTACCATACGTGAGAAGAGCGTATACCTTAGTCTTAACACATCACGGAAGCTTTGGAAAGTTAAGACGACTTTAACCCTCTCTCCGCAAATTTTATCGAACTTTGCAACTAGTTATTTTCAATGATTACTCGATGAAAACAAAGCATCACCTTGGCCTCTCTGAAGCTTAAAATTATCAGACTCAGGCTCTTATTTCCGGTAGAGCTTTCACCTCCTAGCGTATCTGTTGTCTTTGAAATTATATCGGGGCGAATACATGCTTATTCGATGGAGTCAATTCTTATATCTTGATTTGTTTGAATGGTAATATTTCTGAGAATCCGATCAATTCCTTCAGTTCCAAATCACTCTTACTGACGTAATAAGGGAGGGGCGTAATACAAAGGATGGTTTCCTACTGTGTGTTTTAACAATCTGGGTCTAAAATACCACTAATGTATACCACTCATCGCTAACTTTCACGCTCCTTTAAAGGCCTGACGCTGAATAATGAAATTAGTGTATAGCCTATACCGTGGAGAAAAAACCGTACGATGTTCAGAGGCACATATACCCGTTTGAGCCAAATAAGGGAGTGCCCCCCCCCCCCTTCCCGTGGCTACTATACTAGGTGTAACTATTTACTAATCTGACTCGAGAAAAGCTAGCGTCTGACGTTTCCTTGTGGCATCAGAATTCTCATGCATGCTTAGCCGATAACATTAATAGACAATATTCGTATTCTCCGACGGCCCTAGGACGAAAGACTTCTCAGCATGATTGCAAGGCTAATGCGGGGAACTTCTTGGCGAAAACAAAACTCAGGAAGTCGCGGCTGAAGCGCTGCAAAACGATAGATATCAGAAAAAAACCCTGCAAGATTTAAAAGCTGAAACCTTAGGGGTATGCCGAAGGGATATCTGTTCCAAACAACGAAACTGTGAAAGAGCTGGTCGTACTAACAGTAAAATTAAAAAGCCACGGAGCCACTAGAAGAGGCAAGTAGACTAGTCTAAAAAATGGTAAATTGTGTCAAAATATGATGATTCGAATCCTTTTGATTTCATACTTCTTATTATTCCTAATTACCTGTGTGTGGTGTATCTGTAAAATGGAGTTTAAACTGCTCAGTATTATCGTCTTTGCAAACGTCTGAGTTCAACTTCTCGTCGAGTGAAATGTTTATTGGTTATGTACTCAGTTGTGACCGAATATGTTGATAAATAATATATTAAACGTGAATTTATGAGTAAACTTTACTTTTCAAGCCATCTCTGTTCAAACCGATTTAACTTCCTTACAAATCAAGGACTGTGTGCAGAACGCTGAGCCCTGTCCTGATAGATAGGCGCCGAATATACTTGTCCTATTTATTTCGAATACGCAAGATTTTGTACTTTGTACCTGCTACGTAAGCAAATTTCAACTGCAAAGTAGGTGTTTTACTTTTTTACAGGGTTTTGACAGGTAAGTCCATTTCAATATATGATACCCTTCAAAAAGTTTTAATATAAACAAAGGCCTCAAGAATTTTGAGACCACAAAATTGCATTATATTTTCATTAATAAAATCGCTCACCAACTACTCTTTCCAACAATATCTGGTTAGGCTCGGTGCTTTTCTCAGCAAATAAAGACGAGCAGAAATCTTCCTTTTGCTATTTAAAATAATGATCCGTCAAACCTGCAATCTCTCCGAAATTTCCAACGTTAAACATTTTCCTTGATTTTTGACAACCCAGTCGTAGTTTTCTTATGTTTGTTTGTCTTCTCGGTAAGAAGATCCCCGCATTAGCCTCGCATGGTTAAGGCCTACTCGTCCCAGGACCGTCGGCGAAACGAATATTGTCTATTCCTATATTTTAATTTGCTCGCATAGCAACTAAATTATTTTCCTGGAAACCGATCACGCCCTCAATCGAATCGCCCGTTAGGTACGCATGAACACAGGAATATTACTTAGACTACTTAGTAATTGTTTTCTTGAGTTTGGCCGTTTATTTTATGAAATATAGCGATTGGAAGTACTTCGATTTTTAGAATAACTAGACGCAGACAAGGTAAAAACAAATTATTTGAGTATCATTATTTATTTATAGCATTATTAGACAATGTATTATGCATGGAAAGGTCTCTAAATTTACTTATCAACGTAAGCACTTTAATTCATTATTTGCAAGTTTATACTACTACATGAGAAATTTCTTCAATTTGATTGGCTAAGAGCATTAGTATTTCAGCTTAATTTGAAATACCTACATGTGAAAATTACAAAACCTTTGCGTGTAGTAGTATAAACAAATAATAGCATGATTTGTACGTGATTGGCATAATACCACTAGTGATATTTCAAAATCGTCTCAAATTACGTATAACAATTTTGAAATATCACTCGTGGTATTTATGCCAAATATCACTACAAATCATGCTATTACCTATACTAATTTGGAAAATAAAAAAATTGGTCACACAGTAAATCAAAGACGATAAACAGTTCATTGAAAAGGAAAAACGCTAAAAGCTATAAATCTCGTTCAACGGATCTTCTATCCTTTATAACACTCCTAAATCAAACAAGAAAGTGTTACGCATCATTTCAAGTTATTTTTATTAGAAAAGCCGAAGTTTCGTTCTTTTAGTATATTGTGCCCCTGGTAAACAAGCTTTTCTGAGATATGAAATGAAAACAGTTCGCTCATTGTTTGCAAGTACAATCACTGGATTAGGATAACACAAAGACTTCGTGCCAATGTCGAGACTGCAAATGCGGAAATCAAAGTTTTACATTAAAACAGTTTTCTTGAAATGGAATAAAGGACATATGAAGAATCGACAAGATCACTGCTAATTATAGAAAACTATATCAGGGTAAGTCGACTGTTTTTTAAAATCAAATTTCATAAACCACTTTTCTTGGAAATATAAACGAGGAGAAACAAAATGATAAGTACTATCTACAGCCGTAGGAGTTTCTTTGAGCTTCAAGATGTTAGAAAAAATTTCGCAGCACTTGTTGGATTAAAAAGTCAAAACAAAGGCAATAAGACGATGTTGTTCTTAAGGGCTCTTTCCTTCCGGATGAAGATCGAAAAAGGAAGCAAGAACTTGAGCAGGGACTGAGATATTACACTCAAACTCAACTCGACACTATACTTGCAGATTAGAACTTGCTCAAGTTTGCCAAAATTTCTCTATACTACTCTAAGGAGTCATAATTTTGTGTGTTTCTTCAGTTAACTGCCAAAATTGAGTTTAAATATCACAATAAATTATCATAGTTGTACGATTCCTTCAACTTTTTGTTGTCCTCTGATTCAAAGTGGTCAACTGATTTATTCAACATTTTCACGGGAGACTACAAACTTCCTTGTTTCAACCTGTTTTGTACTTGTACTTGTACTTGTTTAGGAGTTGTTTATAAATACCATGAGTAAAAACTTAACAGGTTGAAGTTATCGTGTTTAAGTAAACGAAATTGAGAACCAATATTTGTACCTCTAATTAAAGAAAAATGGAACAACACTATTTTACTAAGTTTACAAAAATTACATTTTTTGCATGTTCCGACGACATTTTCAACGGTGCCAAATGACGTGACGTAAAGGGGGTTTATTCGTCAGTAGGGTTTTTCCGGAAAAGAAATTCTAAATCTAGCGCTTTGCACAAATGACGTCACAAGTTGTGACACAGACATTTAAAAACCTATCAAGTATAAGAATTTCGTATGGGAAAGACACGCTCGAAATTTTCGTCGTCTTTGAAGATTTTTATCGTCAAAAGAAACAAAATCCAGCTTGATTTCGATAACATATATCCTGAAAATAATCAACGTGTGCCAAGACAACGTTAAACATGTGAACTGAGTAAAATTATGTTGCGGCATTTTACTAAGAAATGTATCGAGAACAGAGCTATTCATAAAACGGTGAATTTGATTAAATGTATGGGCAAAAGCTGCTCAGTATGTTTTTGAGTGCTTATATTACGCTACTTAGTACTACAGGATATACTACCTGGCCGCACAACAACGGAACAAACTTATCAATTTCCGGTTTATGCTAATTTGGAGTGCTTTTCAGCTTAGAAATTCTGCCACAGGTCCCACAGTCTTGCAAGAGGCACATACAAACTCAATTTTCTCTCGTTAGCAATTTTCGGTTTTGGAGTATCATACAGCCAGAAATATTATGTCGTGTCTCGGTGCATAGAGTGCTATCTGACTAAGACAGAGCTAGGGATCCGATTTCAGTAGCCTTCTTTGATGAGGTCGCTTTATTTTCTGTTTTTAACCGCTTATTTGAGTTACTTGGACCAGGTTTTGCTCCCTATAGCAGTAATGCCTTTTATATATTACAAAAAAGCTCAAAAAACATTTTTAAAACGCTCATTGCGAAGTTTATGAACAATTTTCATGTCGGAAAGGCATGTTGCTCATACAAAGCGTTGGTACGTTGATTCTAAGTCACACGGGGGGTCCAAGTGACAAAACCTATTTTTAGTATAAAAAAATAGTGCAAAGCGCTATTATCTGGTAAGGGGGTGGTTGATAAAACTTTGAAACGTTTGAAAACGAGGAAGTTGATTGTGGTTTCCCTATAGTTAAATAACCGTTGACCTCCTTGAACATAAACAGAATTTAAAAGGTTGATTTCATATCAATTGGTAAAACAAAGAAAAGGTGCTCTTTACTTTGAAATTCTTATTTTATTGGCTAACCTTTAAAATGTCAGTAACTACTCCGTTCTATATGTCAGGTACAAATGAACAGGCGGGGACACTTGCTGGAAAGTTTTAGGTTTTGGCCGGCTCTATGTATGCTTATTTATTATATATGTATGTATGTATTACCCACTGAAAAGGCTCGAAATAAATTTGGTTCACAAGCTGGTCTAAGAACCCGACAGCCAATCAAATGGCGCCTATCGCTTTTTCCACGTGTGAGGAAAACGATACGTCCAATCAGGTGCTGCGTATCATGTGAGCCGTAACAAGGTGATTTTCATTCAGCTTGCAGCATTTCACTTTTTTAAAGAAATCTTTCGCACGAGTTGAAGCTTTAAAACATGAACGAGAAAAGGTTTGTTGATCACGATACTTCAGTCGAGGATTACGTGGAAAGTCTCGAAAACAGGAATACGAAAGACAAAAAGAAACGAGATGTGAAATTGCTGGAAACGTTTTTGAGAAACGAAAAGAACGACGAGCGAGAAGTGCAAGACTCGTTCTGTGAGACGTAAAGAGGGGATTATGAGCTTTCAAGTTTAAGATGCCTTGTTTCAAGTATTGAAAGACATTTGAAGAAAAATAATTATACTAAGAGTATCATTAACGATAAAGAGTTTGAATAGTTTAGAAAGTGTTTACAGGCTAAACAAAAAGAGCTGAAGAAAGCAGGCAGTCGATATACTTTACGAAAATAATATGCTTGGAGTTTCCTCTGCTGAATCATTGTTAAACACTGTTTGGCTGAACAACACCATTCATTTTGGAATGCGTGGTTGTCTAGAGCATAGGGATTTGTGCTGGGGAGATGTAAAGCTCTGTATAAAAGACGCACAAGGTAACGAATATCTAGTTTACAATGAAAGACAGACAAAAACAAGGTCTGGAGTAGACGCCTCAAACGTTCGAAAAGTTTCCCCGAAAAAGCTTTCAACTGGTGATGAACGAGATCCTGTGGTGGCGTAACCTGAGATCAGGCTCTATTTTCATTTCGCTTTGAAAATTACATTCCGGCGGGCATGGCGAAACGAAAAGAAAGCCCAATTTTAGCCGTTAAAGAGAATGTATGAGAACCGCGTACAAAATTTACCGTGAAAAGCGACCGGAAAACATGATGGCTGACGAGGCGCCATTCTACTTGGAAATAAACCACACGAAAACAGACGGCTCCAAAACACACTGGTTCAAGTCGGCACCTATGGGTGTAAATAAATTAAACACTTTGATGAAAACAATGGCTTCAAAAGCAAACATCAACAACGAGCGACTCACCAACCATCAGGGGCACCCAACGAGAATATAGTTCAAAACCACTTAAACATAGCATTGTTAAACGTATTTTAGTATAAAAAAAGGTAGATATAGGCATATTTTTATCCCCTAAAACTTTTTCATCTGTTCGGATTTCCTACCTGAAAGTGTAGTGATCCGAAAATTATAGAGATCAAAACTTTCCTTTTCGAAAATTTCAGCCTGGCAAAAAACTCCCGAAAATTCTAGGTGATATTTTTAGGGTAAAAATCCGTTAAAAATGGGCAGTTATACCATTTTTTAGATGTTCGAAAATCCTAGGAGAGGCAGGCAAGCAAGAAATTTCAAAACAAATGTTCCGAAAATTCTAGATCTCAAATCGTCTTCCGAACAGGTATTTTCCGAAAATTAATGTTGGGTGCCCCTGAACCATAGTGCTCGTAAACACATGATTCAAAAACTTAATGACAGTGAAATTCCGCCAACGCATATAATGCAGTTAAATGGGCACAAAAACGTGCAAAGCATAACAAACTATAGTAGCTTGAGCCTAAATCAACAAAAAAAACATATCGGGTATCTTAAGCCGAGCATCGTCGCAAACACAAGTAACTACTGCAACTAACGAAACTGCTGCTGCGAGCACTTGCACTAGTAAAACCCCGATGAGTTTTTTCGATGGAGCAGTAATAAGTGGAGGACAATTTACGATTTCCATTAATGCGCTTACTACCTCGCCGACCATTCAAACCAGGAGTTCCGTCACCAAAACCACCGAAAAAAGTTGGAAGAGAATCCGAATTGAGGAGTTCGACTCGGATTAAAGTTTAGAAATAATATTTTAAAATTATTTGCTTGCTGTAATGTTAAATTTCTGGCAGAAATTCAAGCTTATGTTATAATCCTCGCATGAGTTTTTAACTTGAATTCATGTAACAGAGTTTTGTCTTGGTCTGTCATTAAAGACGATAAACAAGAATTTAAATCTCAGTATACATATATAATAAACACAATACCACATGGAAAGTGCTTTGTACGGTATTTACGTACTCGTTGTTTTTGTATCAGAAATCTCAATCATTCGCTGCGCTCACTCGTTCGATTTGTGATGTAAATACCGTACGCCCACACTTTCCGTGAAGTATTCTCTATATATATTTCGCCACCGGGACTAAACTGAAAATTAGCCCAAATTCATGGCCTGTAATCTGTAGCTGCAAATTTTAAGATGCCAAATTTCGTTTTCGTCAGAGAGTCAAATCTTTTCTTTAGGACACATTTCAACATTTCAACTCAATCATAGACTGAGTAAGAAATGAAAACGAAGTTTGCGAAACTCTATTATTGACCAAACGTGTTGTCGGTTGAGTGCTTCCACTTTGAAGCTGCTCATTGTTCATCCTTTGCTCTGAAAAATCCTTCTGTGTGAGTAAATAAAAATCGCTGGGTTCCGATACCATGCGAGCTTCATGCCATTATTTGAGAAAAACGTTTACGTTGCAACAGTTTTCTGAATGCATTTTGCGACGCTTTAATGTCAGTGTAATGTGTTTAAAATTTGAATAAAGGAAACTGGGGGCAATGAGTAATGCCAAGGTTGAAAACTAATTCTAAAGACGTTAATGAATCTCTAGAACTACATTTTGTTTCGATTGACAAAAATCCAAACCTAGCAGGCAAAACAGCTCTAACGTAATTTGGTCCCTGTTCTGCCAGGGTGAAATCAACAAAAGGAGGCATTCATTCGATCATGGACGCTGAATATCACACTGAACACTCAACTCACGCGTAGTGCAGTTTCTTTACTTACGCATTAGAGCGTTGAACAAGTCTGCTAACACTTCTCTGTACTTCAACAGGGAGTCAACCAGTCTGGACGTTTCTCTCCCACAGTAAGTGGGGTTTAAATAGGATCGCGCCTAGACTGCAAGCAGTCTCTCTTCTCTCCGCCAGACGCGGGAAACGAGGGCGGCAGCCCGAGAAGAAAAAAGAGAGATTGCTCGCATAGCCAGACCCAATGAAGTATGCGTTGGTCTCACAACGCAAAATACGATTGGCTGATGCGTGAAGCGTTGACAACAAACTGTCAACAATCGAAACCATTGACAAGTTGATTAGGGCTGAAGCACTGCAGGAATGTTTGTCACGTTTCCCGAAAAAAAAAATATA
>NC_133212.1:19189750-19269750 GCF_958299795.1 Porites lutea
ATCCCTGGAATTTAATTTAGTGGAAAATTACAAAACGAGTTTCATTAAAAAATTCAGCCAGTTAAGCAGTGACATGCAATCCTATCGTTGTAAGGATTTTAGTCTAAAACAAGTATCGGGTCTGATGGGGGGTCCGGACCCCCCGGACCCTCCCCCTGGATCCGCCACTACTTTGGTACCCTTTGATATCCTTTCTACAGCACCCGGTATAAATTCGAACACACCAATTGCTAGCTATAGATGCACGTTCTGAACTTGAAACACAATCATTATAAACAGCAGTTAAAATAAAAGAAGCGCACAGCGCCCATCGAGCAAAAACAGGGGAAAAAGTTATTCTTTTCTTTAACTAGTTGCAAAAGATACATTCCAAAGCTCGTTTTATTTCATAAATGTTTTAGCGCACAGCATGGAAGAATTTCTTCCCTCCTTCCCAAATGCGCGGGGCAGAATTACGTGACGTGACATGCTTTGCATAACTCCACTGAAAGCTGGTTTGCCTGTGGCAGTTCGACAGTTGTTTTCGTTTTGCCGTTGCGGCAAGTGAAATTGTTACAGTTATAAGTTCAAATTTTTCATTCATTTCCTTCTGGCGGTCTTTCCGAGGAATCGTCTGAGAAGTTCTATGGACTCTTAAACTAACACAGTCTCAGGTGGGTATCGTTGGATTAAAAATTGTTAATTCGTTAAATCGCATAAATCGCTGCGTAAAATTCAGAACACGGAACAGATTACTCGTGACTTTTGTTGTATTTTTTACCGCTTTGTGGACTTTTTGACACTTAATACTTTAACTCAGCTTTATTTAAAAAATCTATACACATTTCGGACCAATATTGTCTCAAGCAGTTACCGAATAATTAAAGGTTTGGCGCCTACCGTAATTCGCATTTGGTTGTGCTTCGGTCAGAGGTCACGTTTTTTCGCCCGTTTTTAGTGTAATATTTACATTTGCTTGCCCCTTGTCAGCGCTCGTGATTTCATTTACCCAAAAATTTTATTTCGCTAATTTGAAGAAAAAAGAATGCTCTTTCAGACTACACAAGCCTTGGTGTTCAAAGCCATGTACCAATCCGCTTTTTTAGCTCGTGAAAAAGTGCTAAATTTTGACGGTTGATTAGGCGATTTTGAGTCAACAACTTTGAAAATTTCTTTAAAAATCTCTTGTTGACCAAATCGCGAACTAATCAGTTAAAATTATAGAGGAAAGATAGTAAAAATACGAAGTGTCATTATATTTTAGTTGCCAACTTTATTTTAAAAATTACGAGTTACTGAATATGACTCTAATTTCGCATGATTTTTGCCCATTTTAGGCCTCGGGAAGAAAAAAATTCGTTAAAAAAATATTATTCACTCGATCGTACTTAAACCAACGATTTTGTAACTAGGTCTCGTAGGGCTTTATTCTGGCTGAGTTTGAGGCCAGGTCATTTTTTGACTATTTCCACGTCTAGTTGATATTTACGCGGAGTCGCTCTTAAAAAGTCTGCAGTCGATCTTAATTCTGCATTTTACCCCTAGCCTGCATTTTACTCTCAGTCTGTAGTCTACATTTTACACTCAGTCTGCTTTTACCCCTGGTCCGCAGTCTGCAGTCCGCAGTCCGCAGTCTACGTTTTACACTGACCGACAAAATTGCAGTCATACATGCGATTCCCTTTATGCAGGTGTAAAATCAGCAGGATAAGAATTACAGGCATTAAATTAAATGATAAGTTTGATTATACAGTTAAGCCCTGTACATTTTCAAACCAGCCATCCTTTATGAAAAATGATTAATGATTTTTGGGAGAATTGCAAGAATAGTTTAGTGTAGAAGAAGAATTTCATAACATCCACCAAGCTTGCAATTTACCTTTATTCAGAGAAATATGCAAATCACTCTTGAGAAAACAAAATCACAATCTACTTCCTAGACTAGTGTGTGTATGTTATGATTATGTCAGTTTCAAGGTATCATGAATTTGATTACTGATTTGACTAATGCTGAGAAATATTGCCAGGGCGACTAGGCAACAAACTGCTTATTCAATGGTGATTAGCCTCCGTAGTAGATGAGCGGCTATTGAGAGGTGGTAGAATGAGAAGGAGAGCATAAGGAGGTGGAGTAGAACAAGGAGAAAGGAAAAAGGGGTTTGATGAGGCAAAGAAGACTAGATAAGTGACAGAAAAGGAGAACGGGAGACAAAAAGGAAAGTTTAAATAGGGAGAGGCAAAAGGATGAGGAGGAAGAGGCAGATTGAGGAAACGGAGGAGCAAGAGCACTGAGAAAAGGAACAGAACTCCTTCAATTTACAAATTGTATTCACTAAAGAGTAATCATGTGAAACAGTCAGATATAAGACTGGCTCACCTCATTGTATATTTTCCATTTGTTTTCGATGGTATGGCCTCGAAGTTGTCCCACAGTGCTTTCTCGAAGGGAATTGTCTAAAACGAAAAGGTCCAATTCCTTTAACTGCTTCAGTTTTTCGTTTTGTTCTCGAAAGTCCTCGTTCATGCGGTTAATTTGTGCCTGGAAAGGCATGCCGGGTAGGGTTACTTGATCAGCTAAAGAAAGGAATAAAAAGAACAATCAATTCTGAATCTTTGGCATGACCGAGTTGATCGAACATCTGACTATGGTGCTATAATTTAAGAAGAATTTGAATCATTGTGTGTAGAAAACCTTAGTCTTAACACATCACGAAAACTTTGGAAAATTCTTGACGACTTTGAGCCTTTCTCCGCAAATTTGCAACACTTTGCTCTTCTTCATGAAACACATTTGAAAACAAGCAGGAAGGGCAGCGCGATGCTTTACTAACAAACCCTGTCCTGTCAGTTCACGGGACGATTTTTAGCGCAACAGCGTTAATGCAATGCTGGAGCAATGTTGTAGCCATTCGCAACAATGTCGCAACAATGCTGCAACGCTGTGTTGCGCTAAAAGTCGTCCTTGCGAATCTTCCCGTTTAACATCACATTAAGAGATGGAAAGAGAAAGCATAGGATTTAATTATGGACTCTAAATATCACACTCATCTCAACTCAGACATACAGTTTCTATGCTTACGTTAAAAAAACGATGCTGAAGTCTTCAAATACTTCTCTAAACTTCATAAGGTAGTCCTGGCAAACCTTTTTAAGTTCCTTTGCCAAAGGCGGGTGGCGTTCAAATATGATCGCGTCAGCGAATATTGCACTGTGATCAGTAATTCTGTGACATCATGTTACTTTTAAGTTAGTTTTGTTTATATTCAAAGTGGACAACATTCTTCATTTATGGGCAACCTCAAAATTCCCCGTTTTATATTCTGAAAAGTCAAATTTAGGGTTTAAAGTTATCCTAAGTGTAAGAAATTCGAAACCAACATATTAATGCCAGAAAAAAAATTCAAGAATATTTACTAGGTGTTCAAAGCAGAATGTAGGCCTCTTTTGTTGTCCATATTAAGGAGGGTGTCTGCCTATCTTCAAGATAACCGCTACCGTTTGGAACTTCAACTAGGAACTAAGTTTAACATGTAAATAGTATTTTAAAGCAGAATTGTTTTAAAGCATTGTTTTAAATATTGAGTAATTTGCGTCATCTGATTTTATTTTTAACACTGGCAAAGGCAGCTCACCAATATTTTTTTCCTGAGGCATATCATGAATCTCTTCGCCTTGGTTGAGGCCCGGAAGGCTTTAATACGCCCGTTCCGAAGCTCTTTTCTTCCGCTGTAACTAGTCTTTAAAAAGCGTGCCAAATTCCGATTACTTGACTGATTTATGAAAACTAATACAATAACTTTTTCTTCCTCAAGTTATTAAGCGATATTGTACAGCTACTAAATAGTAACAACGTCATCCAATTTGATTTGCGTAATAAGGGGGCTTGGATAGCGAGGACTTTTAAAGACCGCCAAAGGAATGTTCGGGTTTTATTTTTTCATGTATAATAATGTGACTTAATGATCTCATCAAGGCTACAGTAAGGTTTGTCACATTTTTACCACGTTCCTACATTCGTCAAATTTTCCGGGTAAGCATCAGTTCAAACTCTACCACATGTCATAAGTTTAACTTTATTACGTATAGTTACTGTGAAAAGAAAATAATACTGGAAGGAATAAGAGGAATTTCTGAAATTTGAGATTTTATTCGACGACGAAGCAATAACAGGAGATGCTAATTACCGCGCTCAGTACATACAGAACTTGCAGAGCGCTTTGGAGAAACAAGATGAGGAGGTAAGAGAACCTAACACCCAGCAGTGAGAGCTTAGAGAGCAATGCCGCGAGTATTTCTCGAGTTTGGAAGAGAAGCAGAACTGTTTCGAGGAGAAAGTTGATTTGGTTATAAATTTGGTTTCTTTGTGGACGCACCACCCCTCCATGGACCGCAGATGTCGAGGATTTTGCACCAAGCATGCACGAACTGAAAAGTCTTTGTGTCGTGGTTTGAACAAACGTGGGAATTTGTGACTGTTGAAAACAGAGCACTTTCAATAAGCACCGAAAACAATTCCCCCATTACTTTGTTTTGCGTTGAAAAACAATCTCGTGCGACTTGCTCACCCAATAAGAGGGAAAACCGAAGGCAATCGCGCGCTTTTCCCGCGCTTGGCATTAGCTACTTCATCGATTGAGTTGTGATTGGCAAATCTGATTGGCTGCGGCGTTTTTGATTGGATGAAAGTCATTTTGAGTGTACCACACTCAGTTGAAACTGCGTTATATATCAGCTTAACACTGATAAAGTGTGAGATAATTTCAAGAGCTTTTTGAGGTCTTGATAAATTTGTTTTGTTCTGTATTTTAATGACTGAACTCATGATATTGCAACTGTTCAATTTTTCTTCAATGTCATGGTTGCCTTAATAGTGCGACTGGTCAAATAATTTTTGGGTGACCACTAAGTTAACGTTTTTTTACGTATTGACCTATCATTCGATCAAGATAATAATTATGACTTCAGGGTGTTTAGTATTTCTACTAAACGTGTTATTTTGTTACTAGAAAAAGCGGTGACGGGAAAACTTTTAGAGGGGTGTGCGAGCTCGCAATAAAAATCTTACCATTTCAAGCCAAAATATGTTATCTCATGTTATATGCGAATATTAGCGTAGTACTTAGCGAATCACTTAAGACCCAAATTACAAACTTCACATTAGTACAGAGCTATACAAAAAAATGGTATTCAGGCTTGTCCATAGGCAAAACAGCTATCACATTTTGCTGGCCTTAGACCATTGCTGCTTTGTCTTTTTGAGTGATTTAGTTAAAAGTTGACTTTTCCCGCCGCACCTCCAAAGCCAGGGAAAAGCGCCCTGGGACGAGGTTAGACTTTCCTAGGCCTTTGGATATTGGGCAAGTGAGCTTGAAAGGTTACTTGTCCATCAAGCCGAGGCAGTATTTCTTGGAGTTTTATTTTTGCGATTTTAACAGGTAAACATGAGAAAAAGGGCATTTACTTTCGCGATTTAAGCGTTATCAACTTCATTTTCTTCTTTTAAAAGTCTGAACCTTTAAAAAAATGAGATAAACTGAAACAAGCAATGTATGAAATCTTTGCAAACTAACGTCATTTCGCAAGGTACAAAATGAGTGTACCAGTAAATCCAGAAAGCAATTTGTGTTTGTCGATACATGTCGTTGCTATTTCATTGCGATTTTTTTACAATCGCGAAACATGCGAAATTACTGAAGTATTATAAGGTGGCCACGGACTACTAGGCATGACCTTTTTTCGCTCAAGTAGGTAAATACTGTTTTCCGGGAATGTGATCACTTCCTCTGTCTGATTCTCGAAGGTTCACAGGTCCCTGGTATTTGTCTTCCAGATTTTCTAAGAAGTAGAAGTTGGCACTTGCCATTTGTTGAGCTATTTTTTAACTTAGGACGTAAAAACCGTTCAAAGGAGATTTTAGAGTTATAGATTTAGTTTATAATCAATTTAATTTTAAAATAGTTTAAGAAAGAGACAGAAATTTTTAAACGCCGTTGGATTTTTTCGTCGTTTTTCATTAATACAATGTTTCAGCGGGAACGTCTCTCAGGCTAGTGGCTAGAATTCATGGATGAATTTGAACACAAGGATTTACTTCTGATAATCTCTACTTTACCGTTGATAAGGCCATTTAAAGATAGTGTTTTTTGGTTGTTTGTTTGTTTGTTTTTTGGGTTTTTTTTTTGTTAGCAGGCAACGCTACGGTCAAATTTGCTTGTCGGTTACTTTTCATTACTGCCTAAATTATTTACAACTTCACTGTAAATCAGAAAGATCTGTTTTAGCGCTAAAAATGAGGCTGTTTCGGTGAGTAAAAAGACAGTCCTATTTTTGATTCTAATTTGGCTGCCTAAAATCAGGGCCAATACACTGGTCCAATTACCTAGGGCTTATCTGGATCCAAGAGCTGAAATGGGCCCCAGCGTGGCCTGGAATAGCCTTTTGATTGAGCTGTTTTGCCTAAATTGTGCTCAAATGGCTCTAGAAGGGACTGAATCAGACTTTGGCCTGCAGGACTGAATTGGCACTTTGTGGCTGAAACAGATCTTTTTAATTTTCAACGTATCCTACACAGAAACACTTTCCACAAAAAAGCAAAGGACCATCGCAGTACAGTGTGATACAGGCTGATCTTGAAAGCATTCTGCTAGTTCTGCGTAGCATTCCTAGTGTAGATGATGACTTAATTCTGCGTATAAGGATTGTTCCTTTCTTGAAAGCGTCTAGTCAATGAAAACACCTGCTGTAAGTACTTAAACTTACCTACCCTTTTTAAGCTGACATTTTCAGCTTAGAAACTAAAGTTCTCAACTGATCGAAGCAAGGCGTTTGCGGGTAAATAATACTATACGGAATACATAATAAATAAATAATACTAAATTAATAAATAAATAAAATAAATAATACTAAATGAATAAATAAATGATCTGAAATAAATAGGCTTCTATATTTAAGGCGGAAACAAGAATATCAATACTGTCTATCCTCATTGCAATGATAAAAATTGGCCACGAGTAAAACCGAAGTCCTGAATTGTAAAAGGTATACCTATAAACGCAGGTGAGTACTTTCTTCTTCTTTTTTTTTTCAAGGCAAACCTCAATTTAAATTTTACCCTGTATTAAAACGCTGATTTTGAGTGCAAATATTAAAATCTAAGTTATGGTGCATATCAAACTAGAAATCCTTTCAGGGGTCTTTTTAACCTTTTGTTTTTGTCTAGGTCTTTCGGGAATGATTCTTTTTTCCGTGTTTTGCAAGATGACCACGTCCTGCATGGCTGGAATGATGCCCTTGCGAAAAGCAATGGAAAGGAGCTCCTCTGCGGTCTTTGTTTGAGGATACTGACGAATGGCCCACTTGAGGTAGAGTGCAAACTCATTCCAATCCACTCTGCCGTCTTCATCCATATCAATGGCCTTCAGTGCGCGTCTTGTGTCATCGCACCTATAGCAGCCAAAGTAGGGCGCCATAAAGCCGTTGTAAAATGAATCGAACTCAAGCTCGTCATCTCCTTTTGATTCCTCTCTAAAATCCCACTCATCCCACATTTGCCGAATTTCGTTGATCAGTCTTTGAGCGTGAGCCTCGTTTGGAACATCTGCTGCAATCACGTCGCTCATCTTGGCGGTTATTTGGCCACCAGACCGGTCAAATAGAACTGCAAGACCAACTTCGCTCATGTATTCCTCTTTCCTATTGTTGTGCAGATCTTCCAGCATGACCTCCTTCATTGTCATGCCTATTTCCTCCGTGAACTGGGGATCCTCTCCGAACAAATGTTTTAGTCTTTCAGCGATCATTTTAGGTGTGGCCACGGTAGTTATTCGCATTGGGGGCTCTTCTCCAAAGAACTTGGCAACATCAAATTCTTGCTTTTCTGGCTGCAGATGGGGAAATCCGAGAACCATATCAAGGGCTCTCTCACCATACACAATCTGTGTTGAATGAGGTTCAAACCCAGTTGTGACCCTAGTGATCTCTTGAGCGGCTTTACGAAGGTACGTACAGTTAAACTGTTGCAGAACCTTTTCATTTCCAAGACGAACCAAGTTCATTATGGTCACGCTGGAGGAAGCGTGACCAATGGCGGAACCTTCTTTAATCAAACTAGCCCATATACCATCTGCTCCCTTGGCAAGACACTCCAACACGGTGCAGTCAGCCATTCCCCATTGCTCGTGGACATGCACCAATAGCTTACCTTCCTTCCAGCAACAATCTTCCATCTCTCTACGAACTGCCGCCGTCCAGGCAGCGAGTTCATGTGGCATGGACTTGCCAGTTGGTTCTTCGTACATCAAACCAAAGGGACGCTCACTTGGGGGCAAAGAGGACAAGTAATGGACCACTTGGAAAATTTGTTCAGGCTTCCTCAGCATACTCTCTGGAAAGTCTCGTAGGTTGATAATTATGCGAGAATCCTTGGAAAGATTTTCTCTCACCCACCTCATTCGATCAGAAAGAAGGTTGTTGATATCTTCAGGAAGAAACTTTTTGTAATCGATGCCACCGTAGACTAAGTCAACCTCAATAATGGCATGTTTGATGCCATACTCTTTCATCTTTTTGAAACCAATGGGAACAGTTGCTGTATCGGGAGCTCTATCTTTGTCGACAGATTCAATGAACTCCGTGAAGGCAAAAAATTTACTGAAGTCTTCTCCTTTTTCTTTAAGTTGACGGCAGAATGTGTCCCCCAGGCGGGTCATGTGGTTAAACGATGCAACGATGATATTCTGGAAGCCTACTTTTTTCACCTATAGATGAATAATAACGAAACAAAAAAATGGGGAGTTAGGGCGTTCCTATATATTTTTTTTGTAAGGTTAGTTTCTGGGAGAAGGGTGGGAAGAATTAGTGGGCAAGAGTGACAGAAGAGAGACGAGGAGAGGAATATGGATAAACAAAAGGAGATCGATTAGAAGTGACTGGTGGAGACGAAGAAGAAACAGATGCAGAAGAAGGAGAAAGAGAAGGTAATGGAGGAAAAGGTGAAAAATAAGGGTGGGGACGGAGGAAGTGAAGAGTGTGAGACATGAAGAGGGGGTAGGAGGAGAAGAGAGGGCAGGGAAGCTGAGGGAGGAAGATAAGAGGAGAAAAAGGAGCAGAATAAGGAGAAGATGAATCAGAACGTGAATTAGCAAGAGGATAAGAAGAAAAGTGTAGAAGAAAAGACAAAGGGTTGGAGGAGACTGGGAGAATTAAGTAGAAGAGAAAGGAGTATCGGGGCGGCTATTGAGAGGCGGTAGAATGAGAAGGAGAGCTTAAGGAGGTGGAGTAGAAGAGAGAAAAAGGGAAAGAGGGGCTTTAGGAGGGAAAAAAGAATAGATAAGGAACAGAAAAAGAGAACGGGAGACAAGAAGGGAAAGGTAAATGAGGAAAGGCAAGAAGAGGAGGAGCAAGAGGCAGATTCAGAAAACTAACGAAATGGAGGGGGAAGAGAAGAAAAGAAACAGATTAAGTTGAAGTCCTTAGCCAAGTGAACATCATATCACACTCTTCCAGTCTACAAATTTTATTCAGTTATAGAGTAATCATAAGAAATATTCAGATGGGACTGGCTCACCTCATTGTATATTTTCCATTTGTTTTCGACAGTATGGCCTCGGAGCTGTCCCACAGTGCTTTCTCGGAGGGAATTGTCCAAAACGAAAAGGTCCAGTTCCTTAAGTTGCTTCAGTTGTTCTTTTGGTTCTCGTAAGTCCTCGTTCATGCGGTTAATTTGTTCCAGGAAAGACATGGTAGATTTACTTGAGCTAAAAAAAGGAACACGAAGAGGAGTCAATTCTGAATCAGTTGCAAGACTTTGATGATCTCAAGTCTGACTATGGTTCTATTTAGGAACAATTTGAATCGTTTCGTGTAGTTCTCAATCGGCTTCAGCCCCATCTTTATGAACCTAGTTTAATGGCCTTTACTCCCACGATTCTCCTGTAGCTTAGTGGCAGAGCATCTGGTCTAGAAGCCAGAAGGTGATAAGTTCGACTCCTATTGGAAGTACTGGGATTTTTTCTTCTGAGCCGCCAGTGTCACTGAATGTGAAAAACGCATCTTTCTCAATATCTTAGTCTTAACACATCACGGAAGATTTGGAAAAGGTAAAACGACCTCTCTCCGCAAATTTTATCGAACTTTGCAACTAGTTATTTTCAATGATTACTCGATGAAAACAAAGCATCACCTTATCGTCAACAGTCAAAAATCTATTTGTCCGGTAGAGCTTTCTCCTCCTAGAGTGCCTGTTGTCTTTAAAATTTTATCGGGGCAAATACATGTTTATTCGATGGAGTCAGTTCTTATATCCTTATTTGTTTGAGTGGTAATAATTCTGAGAATCCGATCACTTCCTCGTTACAAATCTTTCTTACTGATGTAATAAGGGAGGGGCGATTTTGTGCTTTTTGTGCTTTTTATTCCTGTCTTGAAACCAATAGTTCAGGTTTGAAACAGGGGGGAGCTCCCAAAGGAATTTTAGGTAGCGGTATGCCGTCGTAGCCTTTTAATACCTGACCTTGATAAAGAAAAGTTATCTTTGTTATGACCCTGATTCGTTTCGTTTTGCATGCACAGCTAAGTAATTTTTCAAACTAACACCAATGAATTAGATTTTCTGGAAAGACTGTTGATTCCACTAATCTATACCAAGCATCGCTAACTTTCACGCTCCTTTAAAGACCTCCGGTCCAAAAAGATACCCTGTTCAAGACGCTGAATAATGAAATTAGTATATAGAACCAAATAAGGGAGTGCCCCCCCCCCCCGGTAGCTACTATTCTGGGTGTCAGTATTTACTAATCTGAGAAATCAGGAGAAAAGCTAGCGTCTGACGTTTCCTTGTCACATCAGAATTCACATGCATGCTTAGCCGATGACATCAATTCCTTTATTCTAATATGCTCGCATAGCAACTAAATTATATTCCTGGAAACCGATCACTTCCTCAATCGAATCGCCTGTTAGGTATGCATGAACACACGAATATTACTTAGTAATTGTTTTCTTGAGTTTGGCCTCTTATTTAATTGAAATAGCGATTGGAAGTACTTCGATTTTTAGAATAACTAGACGCAGGCAAGGTAGAAACAAGGGTTTTCAGTATTATTATTTAGTTATAGCATTATTACGCAATGTATTAATATGTGAACTACAATCATGGTAATTTAATTATGCATGGAAAGGTTTCTAAATTTACTTGTCAACGTAACGACTTTCATCACTTTCAGGTAAATTGGAAAAGAGAAAAGTTGGTCGCACATGAAATAAAAAACGATAAACAGTTCATTGAGAAGGACAAACGCTAAACGCTATGGATCTCGTTCAACGGATCTTCTATCCGTTATAACATTCCTAAATCAAACAAGGAAGTGTTGCACATCACTTCAGTTTGTTTATGCTTTAATGAAGGTTATTTTTATTAGGAAAGCCGAAGTTTCGCTCTTTTAGCATATTGTGCCCCTGATAAACAAGCAGTTTTCTGAGATATGAAATGAAAACAGATCGCTCATTGTTTGCAAATACAGTCACTGGATTAGGATAACAAAAAACCTCGTGCCAATTTCGAGACCGCAAATGCTGAAATCAAACTTTTACATTAAAACAGTTTTCTTAAAATGGAATAAAGGACATTTAAAGAATTGACCAGATCACTGCTAATTATAGAAAACGTAAGTCGGCTGTTTTTTATAATCAATTTTCATAAACCACTTTACTTGGAAACATAAACGAGGAGCAACAAAATGATAAGTACTCTGTACAGCCATAGGAATTTCTTTGAGCTTCCAGATGTTAGAAAGAATTTCGTAGCACTTGTTGGATTAAAAAGCCAAAAACATGGCAAAAAGACGATGCTGTTCTTTAGGGCTGTCCTTCCGGGTGAAGATCGAAAAAGGAAGCAAGACCTTGAGCAGGGACTGAGATATTACACTCAAACTCAACTCGACTCTATACTTGCGGATTAGAACTTTGCTCAAGTTTGCCAAATTTCTCTGTACTACACTAAGGAGTCATAATTTTTTATGTTTCTTAACTGACAAAATTGAGTTTAAATATGACCGCATCAACAGATATCACAATAAATTATCATAGTTGCACGATCCCTTCAACTTTTTTTGTCCTCTGAGTCAAAGTGGTCAACTGATTTATTCAACATATTCAAGAGAGACTACAAACTTCCTTGTTTCAACCTGTTTTGTACTTGTACTCGTTTAGGAGTTGTTTATAGACACCATGAGTAAAAACTTAACGGGTTAAAGTTATCGTGTTTAAGTAAAAGAAATTGAGACTCCAATATTTATATTTCGAAAGAAAAATGGAACAAGAATATTTTACTAAGTTTGCAAAAATTATATTTTTTGCGTGTTATGAAGACATTTTCAACGGTGCCAAATGACGAGACGTTGCCTTACTTAAGGGGGGTTTATTCGTCAATAGGGTTTTTCCGGAATCTAAGTGCTTTACACTAATGACGTCACAAATCGTGACTCAGACGTTTAAAAACCTAACTAGTATAAGAATTTCGTATGGGAAAGACACGTTCGAAATTTTCGTCGTCTTTGAAGATTTTTATCGTCAAAAGAAACAAAATCCAGCTTGGTTTCGATGACATATATCCTGAAAATAATCAACGTGTGCCAAGACAACGTTAAACATGTGAGTAAAATTATATTACGGCATTTTACTAAGAAATGCATGGAGAGCACGGCTTTAAAGCTTTTCATAAAACGGTGCATATTGGTTAAATTTATGGGCAAAAGTTGCTCAGTTTTTTTTTGAGTGCTTATATTACGCTACTTAGTACTACAGGATATACTACCTGGCCGCACAACAACACAACAAACTTATCAATTTCCGGTTTGTGCTAATGTGGTGTGCTTTTCAGCTTAGAAATTCTGCCACAGTCTTGCAAGAGGCGCATACAAACTCAATTTTCTCTCGTTAGCAATTTTCGGTTTTGGAGTATTTATTTACACAGCCAGAAATATTATGTCATGTCTCGGTGCATAGAGTGCTATCTAAGGATCCGATTTCGGTAGCCTTCTTTGATGAGGTCGCTGTATTTTCTGATTTCAACCGTTTATTTGAGTTACATGGACCAGGTTTTGCTCCCTATAGCAATAATGCCTTTTATATATTAGAATAAAGCTCAAAAAAACATTTTTACAACGCTCATTGCGAATTTTATGAACAGTTTTCATGTCGGAAACGCATGTTGCTCATACAAAGCCTTTGAGTAGAATGCAAAGTTTGTCTGAGTCACGCGGGGGGTCCAAGTGACAAAACTATTTTTATCGTGTAAAGCGCTATTGTCTGGTAAGTGGTTGATAAAACTAGTACAATTAAAATCATCAGTTTGAAACGAGGAAGTTGATTTGTGGTTTTCCTATAGTTAAATAATCGTTGACCACTTTGAACGTAAACGGAATATAAAAGGTTGATTTCATATCTTTTGGTAAAACAAAAAGGAAGGTGCTCTTCACTTTTAAATTCTTATTTTAATTGCTAACCTTGAAAATGTCAGCAACTACTCCGTTCAACGTGTCAGGTACAAATGAACAGGCGGGGACACTTCATTCTTGGAAGCTTTTAGGTCTTGGCCGGTTCTATGTCCGCTTATATATTCCGCCACCGGAACTAAACTAAAAATTAGCCCAAATTCTTGGCCTGTAACAGGTAGCTGCCATTTCTAAGATGCCAAATTTCGTTTATGTCAGAGAGTCAAATCTTTTCTTTAGAACACATTTCAACATTTCAACTTGCCTGCGTGCAGACGTCTCCTATTTCCTTTGTTGCACGCGGAAAAGGAACCTTTTCCGCGTGCAACAAAGGAGGCATTCATTCGATCATGGACGCTGAATATGTATCACACTGAACTCAACTCACGCGTAGTGCAGTTTGTTTACTTACGCATTAGAGCGTTGATCAAGTCTGCTAACATTTCTCTGTACTTCAACAGGGAGTCAACCAGTCTGGACGTTTCTCTCTCAGAGTAAGTGGGGTTTAAATAGGATCGCATCTAGGGTGTTTTGCTCGACGGACCAAGAAAGAGGAGAGACTGCTCGTAGTGTAGATCGCATCAGCAGATATTGCATTGATAATTGTATCACATCATTGTTTTATATTTGTTTGCAAGCTGGACAAAATTTATCAACTAAGGGATACCCCCAAATCCCTTTTTTTCAAGATACGTCGTTTAACTTATTCAAAGAGGGTCTCAATGGGGTTAAGCGATAGGCGTAAAACGGCCAAAAATTTAGTCGATAGCCGTAAAAATTGAAAAATTTTAACCGTTAGTCGTAAATAGGGTAAAAAAGAGTTAACCGTAAAAGGAATTGTTCGGCAGATTTGCTAATTTTAAGGAAGGTGCTAAACTCACTTATGGTTGCGTTTTTTATTACCTGGCTACTGTGATTCAGTACGCACCTTAGGCCAAGCGCCCTTTAGGTGTTGACCTAGACGTAGGCTCCATTTCCGCTGCTCTCTCGGGGAACTAATTTTTTTCCATAGTGAAAGTGTGGCTTCTTGCTGGGGACAGGAGCCTACTGAGGATTAATATTTGGGATTTTCAGGAGGTCGGGCCCTCGAAACAATAGTGAAACAACACGCAGAGATGTCACTGTTTGAAAAACACGTTGCTGATAAACAACAATTCCCTTTTTTTTCTCTGATGCTACTGTAGACATTGCCATGCCTCGTCCCTGTACAGCGTCTTACCACGCAATCTCGGTCATCAAGGCATTTCGGTGGGAACTCGCCCAGACCACGTGACCCAAAACGCAAATGCCGCGCGGAATAATGAGGCCTACGGACAAGGCAACGGCAGAAAGTCGTTCCGTACAGTCCTTCGCTATCATTAAAAACACCGGACACGAGAATTTTGTCTTTGGCCGTTTTTACACTAGAGCTAGAAACAGATTGACTGGCCTGTGTACAGTCGCGCCCTCCCCACAGACACCCCTTCTCCGATTTTTCATGAGGGGAGGGGGCGGCTGTACACAGGCTCTCTGAAATGGATAATCCAGCTTCAAGCAGTCCGTCAAAATTGATGGATAAAGTCAGGCGGATTTTTCATTCAAAGTTAAAACTATTTCATTTTTAAATTAAGGCGTATTACCTATCTGACGAGAATCATTAAACGGATAACTCGTCTCACACGAATAATCCGTCTCTAGTGTAAAAACGGCCATTTCTGTTATAAAGAATGTCGCGTCCCGGCTTGAGTTGGGCGTTCGCGTGTCTGCTCTTTCTTTTTCACAAAGATTATTTTTAAATTGACTATTGACATTTCTATGTGTAAAATAATATCACAAGTGGAACACTTTTAAAAAAGTATGATCTATCAAATGTTAAAATTTTTCAAAAGAATAGCTTATTTCATCCCGAGATGATCCGAAGACCTTTATTTTGCTTTAAAGACACAAAAAATTCAGGTTAATTAATATTTAACTCTTTGAAACAAAATTAATTAATTTCTTTTTTTTTTTTGTTAACCGTAACTGAAAAAAATTAACCGATAGCCGTAAAAGAGCCAAAATTTTAGCCGATAACCGTAAAAGCCACTACCCCATTGAGACCCTCTTCAAAGTGGTCAAAATGCCGAGATTCACGCTGAGCCAAAATGTCCTTAATTGTTTCAACCTGTTTTGTACTTGTTTGCTAAAAGGCAACTTCTCTGGTTAAAGTCGTACTGGATTGATGGGTGGGGGAATTCGAAACCAATACAGTTATGTATGTCAGAAAAGGATCAACACTACTTATTGTCCGGGTACAAAACAGAAATCTTTTTGCATGTTCAGACGACTATTTCATCAGTGCCCAAGTTTAAGCTTTTAGGCAGTCTGCGTCTCACGGTATATTCCACGAAGGACTAATGCCTGATTACATGAGCTGGCTTGCTTTGCCGGGGTCTTTTTCCTCGCATATTTCACTATCTCTGTCTTCGACTTTACATATTGGCCATGTTTTGAAGTAAAGGATGAAGAGGACTTGCTCTTGGAGAAGACAGAGGGTACAGAACCGGTAGAGGCAAAAGACATAGTAAATGATTATGAAACTTGTGAGAGCGAAGAATGACTCCAGCGCCCGATAATTTTATGCACCAAACGGGAAGCCTAACTACATAAAAACTATGCGAAAACTTACATGTATACAGCTACAAAACACCTATAAAAGAGGCCCAACCTAATTTTCTTCAAACCACAAGAAAACCGGAAATAATTTTAACCCTGTTTATCACGGTTTTGACGATTTCTTTTCTGCTTTTATCGACAAGCTCAGCGAGTGTCGAATTTTATAAGTTAACAACCCTTGAAAAAATGATTTTATTAGCGGTAATAAAAGTACCCAGCTCAAACAAGCGTTTAATTTTCCCTTCACTTTTATTTACGGACAACCAGTGACAAGAAGTCGTGTTTGAGAAATGTAAAAAAGCGGGGAAGAGCTCACAGCAGAGAAAGGACATTTGCTTTCAGACCACCGTGAAACGCCGTTTCTAACTTTTTCAAATCAATTTTCATAGTGAAGCAAGTTGTTTTGTTATTTTCAGGTATAAATGTACAATGACCCAAGGTACTTTTCAGTCAGGTCTTTGAAAAAGCGAACTGCAACGCTTTTAAAAATGTTATGTAAAACTACTAGAATACAACTGGGAAGCAAACTCTACTGGTTAATAGTAGAACCTTCACTTCCTTTTCAGGAGGAAACACTTGTCTTCCATAAGGCTTAATAAAATCTAGAAATATATTATCTTTGAAATACTGACCTCTTTTTAGGATGAAACAAAGTTTAAGTTTTTGTGTAGTGTTAATGATGTGATAGGGAATACTGTAAATCACCTCTGAAATAAACATGAACACTGTTCCCAAAGAAAAATAGAAGCTGCTTATATAAAAAACGAAAACAATAACATCAGGGGTTATGGGGTTTTTGTTTAGTCTCAGGTAAAAGGATGAGGGATTCAAAAGATATGACTGTCTGGTCACATTATCATGTTGTTGAAAACAAAATTCATACCCCAAACAAGTACAGGTATGTTTTATTAATTTGATTAGAATATATCTTGGTAAGGTTTATCATCTACAGGTACATTGTTGCTTTGGATCTCTATAAAACCGAATACAATAATAGTGCTAATCAAGTCCATCTTTGGTTTGAAAAACAATGTGATTCAGATACAGACCGTTTCAGGGAAGAACACTACCCAACTTAAACACATGACTCTGTAGCTAATACAAGCATTGACCCTCAAACACAGTTAATTTGTCCCACTCACAAAGAAGTAATATACACCTATTTCAATTAAGGTTGCTTCTGAGAAGAATGATGCATGATCTATGTTTCATAGCCCGCGGTGCATTATTGTAGCAAGTCTAGTAAATTATGTGCCCGCAACGAGCCTAGAAACCTAGAGGCAAACGCTGCTAACGCTGCTATGCTATGTCAGCAAAACGTGTAGACAATGTATTTCAAAACACTGAATCCCAGGCTTGTTAATTTAAGACAGTGATCTGAGGTTAGGTTTTTCTCTGTGGTAATATGCAAATACTGCAAATTTTCAACGAGTTTGCTTGGCTCGTGCACGTGGGAGTTTTGGATTTAAAAAAAAAAACAAACAAATTCAAGGCGTTTGTTGAACAACAATAAATAACTTAACATTACGTTTTATCTATTTTTGAGGCAATTTTTTAAAACTGAATGAAAGAAAATAATAGCGTTGATTTGCTTTATTGAAATAACCAGCATTCTGGCCCATGCAAAAACACAGCTTAATCAGGCGGTAAAACCCTATTCATTTAATCATGTTAAAAGAAGAGGCTTCTAATTTTTTACTTTGAGATTTTGTAAATGAAATTTTTCAGCTCGCGCATGCCTAAGAATTTTAGCAGCCATTTGACTTGAAAGCTCTCTTGAACGCCTTTTCACAAATGGTCTCCATTATTTCAATGAACGTGAACAAGACTAAACTTCCCGCTCCAGAATTGTTTACCATAGTGCACTGCAAGCTATGAAACACGGTTCACGGTAGCAACCTTAATTGAAATAAGTGTATACACTTCAGAAGTGATAAATAAAGTTTCTGATCATAAATAATTTAGATGCCACCTTCTGGCTCTCATGCATGACAAAAGCAACTTTGTTGCTGTTTAATACAGAAAGATTAATTGATTTGTGCCCTCTCAGAAGAGTACTTGACCACAATTTTACTGTCTTCATTGACTATGTGTGTTCAGCAAATCCTACAAGAAAGAAAAACAAAAAAAGCAAAAGGAAATCTAAAACACTGTTTAAAAAATAACAACAACACTTAGGAGCCTAAACGGAGGACAAAAAATGTTATTAGGTGTTTCCCCATAATTGATACAACAATTATTTATAGTTTATAAAAGGGAAAAGTACAAAATTCATTCGAGTCTCTTCAGTGCCTTCGAATACGTCAAGCTGCGAGGAGCGACGTGAGGCGATTGTATTCACTGGATATGTAATTTAGTAGTTTTATTTCAACATTAAAGATGAGCGAAATTAACATACTGCTTTACGAACAATTAGCAGGGTTTATCTAGGATATCACTTGAGCGAAACAGTTCTCAATACAAACTTGTCTGTCGATTGGAACTTTACACACCGTCTGGGTACACTTGCTCGGCGCCAGCTCCGAATGTAGTTAGTTTCAGCCATTTTCAAATGAAATTTATGGCTGAAAAATAACAGCATTCAGTCTGTAACTATGCCTATGCCACAATTCCATCCTTAAAACATTTGTCAATCGTAGTTAAGAATAGAAACAAGAAGAAACCTTCATAACAAAGGCGTCCCAAAACAGTCGCCAAGTGTACTAAATATGGCTCTGGCAAGGTCAATTTTTGGGACGCAATTTTCTCAAAGACAAGGACAAATAACACAAAACAACAACAAGAAGTGCTTACCTCGAAGGTTCAAGTTTGGCTTGTTATTATTCGGTTATAAATGTGACATATGAAAGTTTTACCTTATGAATAAAAAAAACTCCAGCCATCGGTAAAAAAAAAAAGATTTTCACTTTCAATGTACCAAAAAAATTTTGCATCTCTTAAAATCCTCACCCACCCCTCCCCCCCCCCCCCCCCACATCACTTTTCTAATGGTCCATCCCTAAAACCCATTGCTTGAATTTTTTGACTTTGCTAAAGTTCCGTGATTAAACCAATCGGAGGGATGTAGCTAGGCTTCCCGTTTTATGGCCTTCTTGGTCATTACTTAATAAATAAAGTGCAGTGCTACTGGGAAAGTCTGTTCACAGACCCTCTATTTTCTCTTAAAAGTCCGTCGAGGGCGGGTGATAAAATCTCTCGCACGCTTGCTTCGCTCGCCGACGTTTTTGGAAAGAACGAATAGAAAAATAAAACAACGTCTGTTTACAGGCTAACTTGAACGCTGCATAGGGTTTTTATTATGCATATGCCGATGGTCGTTGACCATATTCATCTGACTGAAAAAACGTTGTCTGTTGAAAAGTATAAACCATGATAGAACGATGGGACCTAATGGATTTATGGGTAATTCCAAAAAAGGTCAAACGGTTTCCAGTTTTCTTGGCGATAAGCTCACAACTTCATTTATTTAGGGCACATCAGAGATCTCTACATTTAAAGAGCGAAACCATATCACTAACGCACTCTTGAAAATTATATTAAGATAGGACCTAAAAGGTTTCTTGGAGGACATTAAGTCCCGGAGGACATTAAGTCCCTGTTTACATGGAGTGGGGGACCCCGGTCTAGTGGGGTAAGTTTCTTTTGTTTTGTGTCCCCCAGAGCGTGAAAACAAAAGAAACCAACCCCACTAGAGTGGGGTCCCCCACTCCATGTAAACAGGCCCTAAAAGACATCGGGATGTCTTAAACAGGTTAACAAAGTACTCCAGGGATTTGCATCCGCACAAGCAGCTCGTAACAATGTGAACTTTTGTTTATAATTGAATTAACTTTGAATTTGCTTTGCTAATGAATGTATACCCATTATATTCTTCAAACAACAAGGTTTTTTTTTAATATATTGGGTAAATATTACAAACAGGATTCCAATAATCACACGCCTGACACGTAACTCGGCTTTTACTATTCCTTTCTAGTAAGCAAATGTCCGGCTCTCAGAGGGCAATTTTTTAAGAGTTTGACGCTTAATTAAACCAAAACCGGCGACCTTTATGTTTCAGTCACAAATGACAGCATGCTCTTATGAGACCACTTTTAAAAACAATTTGTTGGCCAGATACCAAATGAAATAAATTATTAAATTGCGAAATTCAAATAGAAGCGGCTCTGATAAAGCAATAATTTGTATCTGAATATTCACCTTGCTCTTTACTATAAACTATCGATCGAGCCCTCAGGCTACCCAATTATAGTCGCAACAGGACCAAAAATTAACCGTGTCTGCGGAGACAAAAAGCTTTTTACTGTTTTGTGTAGTAAAAGATTTAAGAGAGTTCAATTTAGACGCAAAGGTCAACAAAGGCTAGAATCCTTTAGCGTGCCTTCTCAATATATGGCTCATTTAATATTTTTTTGTAAACCACTTTAAAACTAATATAACACCTACATCTTTGAGGACGATAATAATTTCTTATTGTGTTAAGTGCATAGCCTGCGTAGGAGGCGTCGAAAGGGGTAGGGGATTAAGGGGGAGATGCGTAATTGACAAGGAATTTTTTTGTGTGCTTTTTCCAAATTTTCGAGACCTTCTATACCTTTGACAAATTCATTTTCTTGTAACGTATTCTTATTTACTTTTGTTCCGAGACAGTTTAATGGGACATAAAACCGCCGTCTTTAGTTACTGTTTGTTATCCATCAAGTACATGACTGGGAAATATGCCTTCTTGTTTTAGCTCCTTATGTAATCGATTGCCCGAGCTAAGTTTGCTTAAAAGGTCTGAATCTCATTGGAATAGGATCACAGGCAATCCCTGTTCAGCTACTAATGCTTCTTTGGTAAGCCTCTACATTTTGGTCGCCTTATATAGGCCTTTCAATTATTTATTCAGCCCTGACAATGTTAACTAAATTATAAAACTACTCAATCAGTTTTGTGGAAAACCGATGTCATTTAGCAAAAGACGCAGATGGTTTTCTTATTTGTTCAGGGCCGTTATACACTCCGGATATTGTTATCACACGTATATTGCCATTCATATACAGCTTAATGGTTCCCCTTATCAGTGATAGGTTTTTTAAATGAAGGTCTTCCTCATCACTAATTGTTTTGGCTGAGTTTTGTGCTTTTGTTTCTTTCCTATATCGGCCACCGAACGATATAGATTTATCAGAGTTACGTTCTAGTTAAGTTTACAGTTACTGATCCTCATCAACGTCAAGTCCATTGCATCTTTTTCCAAGAAATGAAGACCATTTCAGCTGTCATTCCCTCAAACAACACATCTCCGACATCTTCAACACAACAGCTTTACTGTAAGGCCGAAGGAATAGCAGTTTGCGGCGTTTTATCGTTAGAAGCTATCTGTATAGTTGTAGGAAACTTTCTCACCCTTTTCCTTTTTTCCGTTACCAAAGAGCTTCGTAAGAGGAGCTTGTTTCTTGTCATCAATATGGCTTTTGCGGACCTCATGATTGGAGCGCTGAGTCTACCATTATACATTTACTTCTATGTTGGGGATGTGTATCAACTGTGGAATGTAACGATAGAAACTAAATGGCGCATATTCTTTGCTGCATTACAAGTGATTTTTTCTAAAGCCTCGCTTATTTCTGCAGCCATGATATCCTTTGAGAGACTGTGCGCCGTTCTTTGGCCACTGAAACACCGTACACTGTCAGAAAGAGCTTATCGCATCGCTGTAAGCACAGTTTGGATACTAGCTCTCTGTTTTTCCGCGATTGCCAACCTTTCGTACTACTATATTTCACGAAAACTAGCCAACTGGTTTTGGATCTCAAGTCCTTTTATACTAACAATCATCGTAGGTGGGTGCAACATCGCTATTTGGAGAAAAGTCATCGTTCGACGGGGCCGGCATAAGAAGCACAGCAGAGTCAGTACAAATCAACGCCTAACGAATACCTTATTGTTTGTATCGATATTTCCATTGCTGACGTGGTTACCTCTATTTATTGTGAACTACTTAAAACAGGTTCAAAATGTTTCCATGCCTCCGAAAATTTATTACGTGTTTGTAATTCTTAACTGTTCCCACTTTTTTGTTAATCCAATTGTGTATGTCCTAAGAATTCCCGAGTTTCGACAAGCGCTATGTTGGCGCTATTTTACACGAAAGCAACCGTTCTTTGACGAAGGAAGACAAACTAGAGTAGGTCTTTTAAGACCCATGAGTCAGCGATTAACGTCACAGGCTGTTCCCGATCATTTAACTATCCCCTCCTGTCCAAAGTTGTCCTTGGAACAGGACGTCGAGGACGCAAAATTGTGAGTGATACTTATTTAGACGAATTTTAACGCAAAAACTGTAATATATAAAGAGTGTCTAAAAGCTTGAACGTTCATGGGAGTTGGTAAAACTTGTGAAAGCGTTTCGAGAAACTCTGTCCTGCAAAGTAATTAACGGAAGATGAACTAAACCGGGGTTTATCTCCACAAACTTCAACGCAAAAACAAAACTGTCATTTCATAAAGTGGACGAAGACATAGTGTATCTACTACTTAGCAAGTGTCAATCATTTCATCCATCTAAATGGCAAAAGAACGGAACATCTTTTTAACCACCTGTCAGGAAAGTTTACTGAGACCTTTAGATTCTAAGACTCGCTTTTTTTTAGCCGAAAGTCACCGAGAAACAAGGAAGTCGACGAAAGGAAGGCAAAAGAGAGATGCCGTTTTGAGACCTCTGACACAGAGTCAAGCTGTTCCCGACAATTAAATGGTGGTCCTGGAAGAGAACATCGAGGACGCCAAATTGTAAGCGATCATAATTTGACGAATCATAACAAAGCTACAGTACGTTATAAAACGTCACACAGAGAACAAATCGCTAAAAACTTGAGTTCCTTATAAATAAATAAATAAATAAATAAATAAATAAACAAACAAACAAACCTGGATTTGTGGAATCGATTTTATTGCACTCTCAACTTCCACCACGCACACCAAATACAAAATTTCCTTTCATTATTCAATTTCATGTACGATAGAGCTGATTATCTTCAGAAACTTGCAAATACGCTTTACTACAAGCTCGTCATGGGCATCAGCTACTAAACTCGCCATAAAAGTTCCTCCACCGATCTCACTCAGAAGTCAATGACAAACTACATCAAAACAAACAGTTTAATATTTTTGCTGCCTGTTCGTCACCAGTCACGGATACTTCTGAAGCTGGACCATATACCCTCTTCTTCGTTCCCGTCACCCACGTCTTAAGAGCAATCAAAAAGCAATAGGATTCCACGTTCTAAATCAAGCCTACCGTTTATTTGATTCCAGGTCGGAGAGGGACTGGTGCGAATGACGTCACTCTAGCAAGACATTGAGGGCGCGGTTGTCATCCAATTGCGCCCTCTGGACTCCAGTAACCCTCCGTCTTGAAAATCAAATAGACGGTGCTCGACGCATGTACACACGAAAACAAGAAAAAACTAGTATTCTGGCTTACTGAAATCTACGTAGAGATTGCTTAGTTTTCTTATCAAAGCCCTCTTTTTCAATAATCAAAATCTATTTTAACAACGCATTATGCCACTATGCTTGCTATGAGCACGTTCCTTTTAGATGGTCTGGAGCACGATTGATTGTAAACATCACTAGGATCAAGTTTTGGTACATCAAAAGAGGTGAATCCTTGTCCAGATGGGACAAGTGATATTGAATCAAAAATCCTGCTCCAGATCATCCCAAAGGAACGCAAACTAAATGAGCTTAGAAAAAACAAAACTAAAAATTTATTGTTTAGTTATTATCAGCCACTTGAGGTGGAGTTTGTGAAGTTGGAGCTGGTTTACAACCACAGGACTTGTGGTAAGCATTTCTAATGACTCTCCTGTAAAGAAAAAAGGAAAAAGGTTTCATCAATTTCCATTCAGGAAAATTGCCAAAACTGACTTAATGAAATCAGAACTTCGATTCGTTAATACCGTAATGAGTATTAGTAGAAACCGACTAGCATGCTATCACGTTTTTCAGTCTGACTGGATAACGTTTTCAGAGACCGCGAAGCATGGTGGGTGTCTTCAAGGGACGGAGAGGGGAGAAGGGGGGGGGGGGGGAGGCTAACAGGCTAATCCGAACACATAAGCGAGAACATACTAGGGGTCGCGGGGGGAAAATTCCCCCGAAGAGAATTTGCAATTTGGTGTCCTGAAATGGCTAGAAATGCATCAAAAACTATTACAAAGTAGCACCCTAAGTACTTGGAGATACTAGGCTGCATATTTAATTTTAAGGAGTTGTAAAACACACCAATGGTCAAGTTCCGCATCAGTTGTTGGAAACATAGTAGGCAGCTCATCCACAAGCCAACCACATCGATCATAGACGAACAGTGCACTTGTTTTGTTGTGTCCCAGGAACGCATGCACAAGACCGCGCTGATCACGTGGCTCCCTGATCAAGTCTTCAGTGCTACTCCCTCCCTCATGGAAGAGATTGCGAGCAGCCACCGTCATGAAGACAATACCTCTCATGTTGCTATAGAAACAAACAAAAAATTGTCAGTCCTGTTTCAACTGGCCACAGTGCGCATGCGTAAGCCTTTGTATGCCATTAGAGGGCTGTAAGACCTTTCCAGAAATACCACAGAGCCATTTTTCCACGCCATGAGGTTGAGTGATTATGGATGCTCACGATTCCTCACTCCAGAAACCACAAGGGTTTAGGCGCAACTATTTTTCTGGGATTGTTTGGCTGGACGAGTGTCTCTTGCGATTGGTCAATAGTTGTCTCCATTGACTAACTATAACTAACGTTTGTTGACCCAGAGGATCACAGAAATCACTGCACCCAAATCTTGTACCCATTCTCCCTATACCGTAAAATTCCAAAAATAAGCCCCTCCATGTATAAGCCCCTCCAAACATAAGCCCCCCAAACCGGTAACGCAAAAAAAACCCCGTTAAATCGCCCCTCCAAATATAAGCCCCCCGGGGGCTTGTACTCGGAGAATTGCCCTCAAATACAAGGTAAAAACAAGCAAAAACGGTAAATTTCCTTCCAACTATAAGGCTAGCCCAATCGGTTTTGAAACGCAAATTTCCCTCCGTATATAAGCTCCTCCGAATATAACCCCTTCCAAAAATTAGCCCCTCAAAAAGGGCCCTTCAAAAATATAAGCCTCGAGGCTTATTTTCGGAATTTTACGATAATTTTTTAAGTGGGGGATTATATAACAAGCAATCAACTGACAAATCAGTGGCCCAGAATTAAACTGACAACCCACAAAGGCCAACATTGTAAATGACAACTGAAATTGTATACCTCCATCAAGGTCCTGTAAGACTACAGTATTCAAAGCTGCAAATACGAGTCGGCCATCGGACAATGTCCGAATAAATTGTCCGGACAACGTTAGAAGCAAAGACTCTCATTTACCGATGAACAAAATCTACATTGAGCACACCTGATTTGTTGCACCAACGAAATACTTCTGTTGCAGTGAATATGTGGCAGTTCTTGTAAACTTCGTTTTAACTTGGCAAATAAAATGGTTGTTTCGAGTAGCAATGGGTGGCACAAAGGTAAGAGCACTCGCCTCCCACCAATGTGACCCGGGTTCGAATCCTCCCTTGCTCTGAAGGATTTTTCGCTGGGTACTCTGGTTTTCCCCTCTCCTTAAAAACCAGCACTTCCAAATTCCTTTTCGATCTACAACGCACTGACACGTTTCAACGAGTTCTTAAGAACTGCTGAGTGCTCCGTGTGTTAACAATGCATACAATTACAATGTTATCTGCGACAAATAATGCGTCCTATATACTTAGTCCGACCTTTTACCTTATCCGATCCTTACCTCTTGGCAATTCTTCGCATCTCGGCCATTCTGGCAATGGCCTTGTTGCGAAGGCAGGCTTGTCATCAGGACTTTCCCCGTTGTCATTTGACCATCCCCAGGACCACAACGGACCCTTCTGTCCGCTGGTCGAGCACTGGGCCCAAGGATGGCAACTGTCAAGGTCAGCGTCAGTTGCGACCTGAACTGGTCAGTGGCATGGCAAGGAGCGTGACGACGAGAAAAGCCAGTATTCCCATCGCTACAATTAAGTGCCTGCAAAGGAAGAAATAAAATCAGCCACGAATGGAAAGTTTTCAAACCTAAAGTGATGGACAGAAGTCTTTAGCACTGTGATTCAATTCCCGTATTTATGTATTTGATGTAACCCACTTCTCTTAAGAGCAGTGCTGAAATTCAGAGGAATTTCGCGTTCAACACTGATCTCTTCCGCAGTGGCCGCGATCCTCTTGGTCAGCGACGGACGACAAAAGGGACCCCTGGTGAGGAGATTGCGCGTTCAAGACCATAAAAGTGAGGCGTGGAATAGGGACTGCGCATGTGTTCGCTTGTTTCTTTGACGGTGTTAAAAAGCGACAAGTTCACTCCTGTCCCAAGACCTTGTCCAGGGATTGTAGATTTGATTTTAAATCCATTTTTTGGGGGGTGAAGATTACTCTGCCATCGGGCTTCCAAGTTTTTCCAACGGATTGAGAAGCCTTCTGCATCCTGGACAAAGTTCGGTGAAATTTACAGAGATATCCTAGGTAGTGGAGGGTTCAGCTTTGTGATCGCATATCGTACCCAGTTTCCTACTCGTTTAAAACTCGGCAAATTCTTTGCAGACGAGGAGCCCAAGTAGCTGTAATTGCAATAGGCCATTTGCATGATGACCTCATTTTACTACTATGACCAGGATCCTTCAGGGTTTTGCTTTCTTGTGCATATTTAATAGGGCTTTTGTTATTTAAACCACACTGGGGCTACCGAATTTACATATCAAAGGAAAAACGAAAAGAATTCTGGTCGTAGTAGTAAAATGACGCCATCGTCTAAATGGCCTATTTAGGGCGGTCTAAATTAGGTAACGCTTGATCGCTCGTTCAAAAGTCGAACTCAACTTCGTGCAGTTCGTCAACAGAAAGAAAATGGTCCACCAAATTACAAAGCAATTACACTCCCGAAGATCGTTTTTCGAAGTCTAAACGCAAATATAATCTTCACGGACAAATTAAAGAAACAATTTCACTGGTGCGTGCGATGTAAACATCAATGTGCAGTAAAATTCTAAGTTAAAGAAACAACTTATCTAGCTTTTCGGGCAGCTCTAACCTACACTATGATTCGCGATATTTCGATTTAAGAATCAGATTTTCCTGGTCCTAACGAGTTAACTTCAAGAAACGGGGACAAGCATCGAGAACTTGGAATCTAGATATTTGTAATGTCGACGTTTCACGTTTGACCCTGTATCCGGGAAAACCAAATTGCGGAAATTAATAAGTATGTCAATGAAAACTGGCCTCAGAGGAATGTAACAACGACATGAATATATGTTAAGACATACCGGATCTTCAGTTAGATGATCCTTTATGGTCTCTATTACACTGTGCTTTCCAAAGTAATCATACAGCACTAAGTTTATAAGAATTCAATGAAGTGAATCACTGAATCGTGAACGTCAAGAACCCAAACTGTCAAAGAACAATAACTACGCTTTAATATATGTAATAGATTTTCTTTGTTTATAGGCATCAGCCTCGCAGTGTTGAATAAATCATGAGCTCGTTTAGCTTAGCTTATCAAGCTAAAAGCTCCTACTTGCCGCAAAGAAACACCATTACAAAAAGGGTCTCGTTTTAGCTATCACTTGACCAGCCAAGATAAACCACTCGTTTAAAACGGTCCCTTCAATTGTACCTTTGCAGCTAGGCATTCACGTGATACAAAACCGCCATGGTGGAGAGCAATAGGAGGAAATTAACATATTTAATGATGTAAACATTTTATTTGTCTCGTCCCAAAGCGTCCCTACAGCATGACGGTTGTGTACCACGTGAATGACCAACTGCAAAGGACCTAAACTGTCCATTACAAATGATACAACTAGATCGCCTACGCCGCTTAACTCCAGTAACTCCTAGATTGATTAGGTTAAGGCAGCATCCTTAATGTTGAAAGACTATTATGGGCCCGGCTTGTGTCGAGCTCGCCTGTGAATAGTTCTTCCAGTTATACATAGTACGATCTCCTATCCTAGAGCTCTGGCGCTTTAGGACCGAACTCCTTAGTAGGGAGGTCTGTTGAAAGATCAGTGTTCAGCGTTTTCAGTAGAAATGGAAACATCAGGAATTGACTTGAAATGACTAGTTGGAAGGTGCCCTGAAAGGCCGAAAGGGATTCCAGTCACTGGGAACTGCGTTTGTGTTTGTTTGTTTTGTTTTGTGTTTTTGTTTTTGTTTTTTCAAACAAAAAAGGAAATCGAAGGACCCCTCCCTAATGTCTTCAATTGTCCAATGCACACGTGGCAGTGCAAGATTCGCTGTCCTTCTCGTTCTCTGTGACGAGTAATAGGAGAGGACCCTGGGAAAGAGATTGCGCGAAATAGCAACACACACTAGAGGCCTTCCAAACGGAGTCACGCAATTGCCGCTCCACGCCGACTAGTCTGCTGCGAACGAAGCAAGCAGCACTAAAAGCGCTGCAAGGCGCACTAGCAAGGTGACACGTACTACATAAGGCTGTCAGCAGTTTCTTTGCTTTCTTTGGCGTTGGGACAAAGTTCTTGAAGATAAAATAACAAATCACGGCACGAGAAAACCCGATCGTGTTTTTCAAGGTCAGGTTCAACGTCCGGCCAAAGAATGTGATTTAGCTTATATAATAAAGCCTAACAGCGAGCGCTAATACCCGGGAGGATGACGGCTCCGCTTAATTAAGCGTAAAGGGATGAAGTAAAAATTTTTCCAGGATCGGACCGATCTTGAATGTTATCAGAATTTCAAACCCACTAGCCAGCTCAAATCTTAAACGAATTTTTCTCTATTTCAGCCCAGTCGACTGCAAATCGGTTAATGGCATTTAGGGATTGCTCGCTAGTTTAGGTTAACAGTACCTTCCCCTCCCCGGAATTTCGACCTTTAAAAAATTTCAATATTCTGCCGTTTTGTTCCGTCAGGGTCTTTTAAACACTGAACACAGCCTGTGACTTAGTAACAAAGGAAAATCCGGTCCCTTTCCTTGGGAAAAAGATTCCATGCATACAAGTTGAGTAATCCGCCGGTCATGAAAATGATATACGACGTCGTATAATCGTTCTTCCTTCAAAACCAACGTTGAGATACTTGGGCCATACATGAAAAGATCAACGCAATTAATTAAACGCCTGAAAAACTATTAGACAAATTTTTAAGCAAAAAAACTAAAGGACAGTTTGTACACGTATCGTGAACGACAACCTAAATGATGCATAATATAATACCCGTCGTCTTGTCGAACAATTATCATATACAAGTTCTCTTTAAATTAAATATGTGACAAAATATATCTAAGGTGAAGCTAACAACATTCAAATTGAATGAAAATATATATATAAAAAAGGGCGCTAAGTTTATACTCACAGCTTTAAGCGGCGCTCAAACTTGTTTCCTCGGGATTCCTTCCCCTTTGAACTGAAAACCCGAATGCAATCTCTAAACTAGGCCAAGTGATATTTGATCTGTGACATTTTTGTTAATCACGAGTTCCTAATGCGAGAAACGCGTGACAACTTGTGACACCCACTAGGAATAGGCGTGTATATCTCATGCCGTGCCCCGCTAAAAAAGAAATTGCCCTTTTTAACGTAACCCGCCTAACTTTCTAGGATTTGATGTGGACTGATCCTGTGAGGGCTATTGCCTTTATTCACGCGCTGGATTTTGGGGTTTGTTTTCGCACAGGTAGCCCAAGCTCGAAATATGACATCGGCGAACATCGGCATTGTTGCGTAACATTCGAAATATAAGGATTTGTGTGGGGAAACCTACGAAAATGAAAGGATTTTAATAAAGGTTATGGGTTATGTACACGGTTTTACCTTTATACAGGGAGAAAACCCGTTACATAAAAACCCATAAAACGGCCATACATCGGCGCGTGGACCACACAGGGGAGACGTAACACACATTTTAAGTAAGGTAAGCTGTTTTTTTTATTGAAGTCCTTTCATTTTCGTAGGTTACAGAAACGATAGGTTTTTATCCCATACAAATCCTTATATTTCGAATGTTACGCAACAATGCCGATGTTCGCCGATGCTCATATTTCGAGCTTGGGTTACCTGTGGTTTTTGATCTTCGGCTGCATGACCTCCAACTTCATCTTGTCTATGAGCTTTTCCACTTTGCGCTCTAGATGGTTCTTATGAAGAATTCATATTCATTTTTGCTGAATTAAAAAAGCCCCCCCTCTCAAATATTTCCCTCACGCTATTTAGACACCCCCACCCCTCAAACGAGCTTGAAATAAATAAGCCCGCCCTCCAGGGTGCTTAATAAAGGATTTACAATTTTCTTTCTCATCTACCCCTCTCCTAACCAAACATTTGACACTCGGTTAGACGTGAGTGTTAACTTTTGGAGAGGGGTAGTTGAACAGAGTCTTACTGGATCATCAATATAAAATTCTAGTAAACTGCCCACCCACCACTCCCCAGGTTGACCACTCCCCTAACCTTACGTTTTACACTCGGTTAGAAGTTAGTGTTGACGTTGGATTAGGGGAGGGGTAGTCAAACAGACTACAAGATTCTGAGAAACCTACACTTAACCCTCCCCTTACCTAACTAAGTGAAAGAAGGAGTTAACGTTCGGTTAAGGGAGGGCCTGTTGGGTAGTTCCCAATTATCCTATACTAATCCCTAAATGTTCCCGATCCTTCAAGACCCCACTGGGTGGTAAATTTGTACCCGTATAGGATTTGAAGGGGGGAGTATCCCACATCGCCTAAATCTGCCCCATTCACTCCTTGCAGGATCACCAGTTACCAACTGAGCTCTAGCCCTCGTACAGACGACTCCAACTGTTCCACGCGTAACGCCATCCGGACCTATTCGTGTTCCAGCCTCGCTCTCAGAGTATTTGATTTTGTCAGGAGCCCATGACACTGAGCCTGCAACTCTTATACTTCAGACAAACTTAAAGCAAGGGGCACACATACACCAACCCATGGCCTGGCCAACAGCGTTTTCACAGATCAGTTTATTTTTAGCATCTATCATTTTGGAATATTTTTCCCGCGAAAATGGAAGAACTGTTCCGTGTGTGTGCACATCCATACTACGATAACGACAAAATAAAAAGTAGATGCTTGCTAATATAAATATTTGAAATACTATTTTCTTGTCTCCGATTTTTGCTGGAGGATTTTAAGGCTTATTTGATATTCAAAATTTGCGAAAAAATTTATCTAAAAATAAATTGCTCTGTGAAAACGCCGTTGCATAGGCACAAGAGAGTTAATCTCTCCGGGTTACAGGCTCCTGATCGAGCTTAGCCTGCGTAACAGGCGCTTGGGAGTAGTGAGCGCCAGAAAGAACAGGGGCGCGAGAGGGAGACACGTTCTTTCTTGCTCCCACTACTTCCAAGGGCCTGCTACGCAGGCTAGATAGAGCTGAAAAATTATGGGCACTTTTTTGTTACTCAACTGATTTTTTTACTTCTCAAGTAAAAATCACTTAAAGACATGCCCACAAAGAAAGATTCCTCCGAACAGCTATTAGGGATTTTTTTAGGAATTTTCTAATGACCACGCCAGCTATTTGTATTTGCAAATCCCCCCGGATCAGCCAACTCGCTTTAGAGAGCAAAGTAAGGACCTTGATTATTTTGGAAACCTGAAAGACGTTTACCAAAATTACAATCTTCCGGAAGGAATAAAAAGTAAAGTTAAAACCTCCGTCCCCCAAAATCCTGGATGAAGCTTCGCGAATACCAAAGTTCACTATTTCCGGCCCATCCGCGACTTAGAGGGGAGAGGGCAGGTCTCAATTTTCCATCATGGTCGCAGATCACCATTCGATACTTCTAAGCACTCCTGTTGCTGCGTAATGCTATCTAACTAACTGTATATGTGTCTCTATTTTGCTGCTTAAAGCTAAATAACTCTTTTTAGCCAAAATATTGGTCTATAATAAATCAGCCCTTTGCCGTAGTGCCAGCCTTGCATTCAGTTTTGTTCAACTCTTTTTAGTTCACTGACATGCAAAAGAGAGTAAATAACGTGAAACATGGCAGTTGAAGCTAAAAATGACGGCTCCACGAATGACCATTAGGACAGTGCAGGCTATGTACAACCTATATCACCGATCAAATCTTTGCTACTAGTGACCACTTTTGTGCAATTAGCAGCTGCTTTCTCGTAACCTGCTTTTAGTCTTCTTGTTTTCGTTCGTATCGTCAGTAGATAACGAAGTTACAATTAGCTCAACGTTGGCATTTGCAGCACCTGTAGTTTCTTGTCCCATGAAGCGCGCGCACAATTCCCGGACTGTTTGTCTGAGACTATCTCTGAATTTTTTGAACAAGAAGAAATAAATAATTGGATTATAACATGAAGCCGATTTTGCAAATAGAGCGGGTAAAATAGCCACCAATGGCGGTATAATCTCTGGTTTTGCTATCATGGCGTACAGCGAAACAACGGCGTATGGTGTCCAGGCAAAGATGAAACAAAATGACATGATAAACGCCATACGAGCAGTTTTTCCTTCAGCTACTACGGCTTCTAGAGTAGGGGCAGCTGCCTCTCCCCACATGTCATGCGCATTCTTACTCATTTTCTTTACAATTTGGTAAATCAAGAAGAAAGATGTAACCATGGCAATAATGGGTCCCAAAAAGAAGAAGACGTAAATGCACAGGATGTAAACGATAGCAGGTAGTTCGGACGATTGCCAGTGAATGGCGCAAAGCGTTCCCCCACCCTCAGAAGCGTAAGATGACCAGCCAAACAGCGGAAAGATACTCCAAAGAAATGCAAAGCACCAAAGTCCGAAAATGGCATAATCGAGATTCTTTGCTACAGAGGACGGCTCCACAGCGTAAGTTATGACCATAGCTCGTTCAATAGCAAAGGTAGCATGATGGAGCATGATGCCAAATGACAAGAAAGTTGTGATAAAAGCGTACCACTTGCAGATTCCACTGGCCATCACTCGCCAGTTGCCTGACGCATTGGAGACAATGCCAAAAGGAAACGCCAATACTGCGTGAAGCCAATCGCCGACTGCTATACTGAAAATCAGTCGGTTAGAATTCGTGCGAAGAGATTTGTCTCTTATGAACGTGACGAGGACAGGTGTATTAAGGCTGATGGCTGTGACGGTCAAAAGCGCATATACTCCAGCTACGACGTAACGGATTTGGTTACTGATGACGTCTGTGGGTTCCAGTAGGCCCTCTGTTCTGTTGTGAGGCTTAATCATCTTGTTTGCTCGACATTGAAAGTTGATACCCTAAGAAGTAAATAGAGAGATTGGGTTTGGTTATGTTTTTTTGGTATAGAACGGGAACCTAACCTTAAATCCCGAAGAGGATCAAGACTATTGACTTTCAAGATTGCGATGTAATCCTCGAGCGCTCTGTAATGAAAAAAGAAAAAAAACTAACCGCGACGCCTGTCGCGAAGGCTAGATCCAAAAACGGAAACAAAACGTTTTTTTGGTAAACAAACAGTTTGATTTATTCCAAGACATGCTCAGGCCACTTAAGGCATGACTATATAATGAAATATGCTTAATTTGATTAAATGCTATTTGGAACGGTTTGCTTCTATCAATGATCCTGAAAATTGGACTACTAATGAAGCTTAATGACCTTAGCAATATGAGACATTTTATAAGATCAAATTTACGTCACGTGACTTCTAATTGAGAATTAACGGTCAAAATATTTACTCTAAAATGGGGAAAAGGTAATAAAAGAGCAACAAGTTCTTTTAGGTATGCTTCAGAGGCTATTAAAAAGGTTCTGAAGAATTCGCCTTTTATGTGTGTTTACGTAAAACAGGAATCGGTAAATAAAGGGAAAAGGGTCACGTGACCTGCTAATTAGATAAATAGCTAATACGATAAATAACCTTTCCAACCATAAAAGGCGAATTTACGATTTACACTGTTTATGTAACATTTTAATGGTGAAAATTCCTAAGATTAAGGTTTGCAAACCTTCCCCGTTTAGGAAAACGTGTTTTGTGACGTCACTGATGAAGCAACGTCACGTGTTATTTGAAATCACGTTTTACGCGTTTTTTTCATTGAGCCACATTTGTAGTTCGCTTTTAAGGATGACTGATTGAAGCAAACCGGTTTAAATAGCATTTTACAAAATATGCATATTTAATTAGGTAGTCATGTCTTAAGTAGCCTGAGTGATTATTCTTTGCAGTGTTCTAGGGCAGAACACTTCCGTTCAACGCACTTTTCAATATCAAACGCAACTGATGTTTCAGTTTTAATTCCTCGAGGGAACTAACGATATACCCTTTAACGCGGTATTAAATTTAAATATCATGACACATGCTTAATTGGAATTTTGAAGCAAATTAGTTACTAAAGGTGAATTTTTAGATCGAAACGGATGGCCGTTTGCGTTGGCTTGTCGCTGCGATTTATTTATTTTTTTAGTTTAGAGGGGCTGCGTCACGGTTCCCTAGTTCGGTTTTGAATTGCCAATTGTCCTTATTCTCAATGGAAATTAACGTTAGCGAAGAAATTACTTGTCAATGACAAGATCACTGCTTCTCCTTAACATTTTATCAAACGATGTAGACAAAACGAATGAACTTTGAAAAACTGTGACTGATCACGGTTTTTGTGAACAACAATCATGACAATTGCAATCCGTTCAAGTTTGTGCATCCGTGCCATTTTTGTTTTTGCCTTCTTTTAATGTTTTGAATGGTTGTTTTTATGCGGTTTCACTAGATTTGGTGGCAGTTTCCATTGTTTTAACTTTGAGAAATTCCGTAATACAGCTCCTTCAACTAACCTGTACTGAAGTGGATCATTCAAACTCCTCAGAGCCCCGCAATTCATTCAGCAAACAATACAGGAGATTTCACGAGGCTGGTGCCGTATTGAGAAATAATACTGGTCCGTTTTTATTTAATTAGATGTGATGATTTGACAGGCAGTTTCACTATTGGCTACTGCGGCTGCACGTATAAAAACAGTCTAGTTAAATGTCTTAAATTTACCCTGCGTTTCTATAGCGAGGACTTAGCGCAATTGAAAATGTATTTGTCACAATGGATATCAACTTTAATTTTTAAGTACTAAATAAAACGAATCCGACCGAAAGTAAAAATGTAACATCTAGTATCATGACAAAAAAATGTATACCTGAATCGATTTCTTGCGCCATAAGGTAGCCGTTTTGAATAAAAATTAGATTAGCATTACTTTTCCTGACAATAATTAAAAAGTGTTTTTTAGACCAGCATTCATAGTGTCTCGAACTAATAAATGACACGTTTGGTAAAATGAAATGCAAACGGCAGAGGTAGCTAGATCTGGCAAGTGGCGTCCTATATCGTAAATACAACTTAATGAGAAGATGCGAACGACGTTAGAAATTAGGGACTGTGCAATAATTATCTGGAGGGGGGGGTTCTAAAATTAGCAAAGTAGGCCTTAAAATAAAGTTGCACCCCCCCCTGAATTAAAGTTAAAATAACTTCTTGTCCACCCCCGTCTAGAGGGGAGATTACTTTCAACCTCCCCTCCCCAACCTCCGATCCTCTCTACATCCCTCTTTACCTTTACACTACTTCTGGTATGTCTGCATCATCAATAAATAAAACTTGGAAGCTGCGCTCCACATAATCGTCGCCTGATGAACCACCTTCATACTCGGTTGACTCCTCCTCAGAATCACTTGAGGTATCATCATGAGAACTGGAGGGCATGTTTTCATCATCATCTTCGATGTCTTCATCAAATGTTCTTGCTACAGAACCATCTGCATGCTTAAGTATTCGCTCAACTAATTGTGCCTTGTTTCCAGATACTATTAGACCTTCTTGCCTTAGATAGAGCCGAAGTTGCTTGTTAGTCAGTCTTTCAACATCGTCTCTGCTCTCCCAACAAATATCTTCTGGAATGGTGTTTCTTTCCAGATTTCTTTTGTCTGCTTTTAGAGCCAAGAATTCAAGGTGCTGAAGATATCTTCTGCAAGAACTTTCGTCGATGTTAAGCTTTAAGCATGCTTGCCGTATGGCCTGGTTATCAGAAGAGGTCACTTTCTTTTCAACAAACATCTTCTTCACTTGTACACTAGGAAGGATACTGTCAACCTCGCTTGGAGCCAAACGAGGTTCATCAACTGGGAGATACTTTCCTGGCGAGGACGGATCAAGGGCTGGCAATGGAGATCGTGTAATGGGAATGCCACCTGTCCAACCTTCTTCCTCGCATTCATCGCAGGTTGGGTCACATGAAAACTTCAAGTACTCAAGGTAGTATTGTCCTTGCTTCACATGGGCATCTTTCATCTTTTGAAGCTTTGAAAAAACTCCGTTCCCGCATATTTTGTGTCGTTGCTGTGGAGAAGCCTTCCTCCATTTAAGAAGGTACTTCGAGAGATGAAGCAGGAGTCTGGATGTGACTTTCCGGATGGTAGCTGGCAAGGGAGATCAGGAAGTCATTCTTTCCAGGACCCGATTCGTCATGAATGCGCTGTGCAATTTGGTTGGCAATTGACCAAGTATCTGCTTCCTCCCAGGCAATGCAGTGTTGTTCTATGTCTTTCAAGCACATTCTTTCCAATTCTGCAGTAGGAAGCCCATGAAAAGGGTCATTGGGTGGGGCGACCGGACTTCCTGTCGTAAGAGCTTCTCCAATTGCAGCATTAGTGCGTTCTGCCTCGTTCTGCGCCGAGTCATGAGGGACTTGCTTTCCTGTAAATGCTTCGTTGGGGAAGCGGAAGTGCTGGTTCAAAACCAACTCGGGATTTAACTCAAGTTTTTGAATATATGTTTAATATTGTTGAGATAAACTGTTCATTTTTAGTACAAGGTTTTGAAGCTGTTAATATTAATATTTCTTAAAAGATTCCAAAAATTGATTTTGATTAGCTTACATGTAATATACATTATCTTGAGTCCATGGATTGAGATCAGACCTCTCAGTTTAACTTCTAACCTCCCCTACAAATGTTTAAGAAATTACCTCTTACCCCCCCTACTCTGCGTTTTGGTTTAAGTTCAGGCCCCCCCTATTAATCTTAGAACCCCCCCCCTCCAGATAATTATTGCACAGTCCCTTATGACTATTGAAACAGGGAATTGCGCGTTTGTAAGGGGTAAGATTAATAGGCTTTGTTTTTGAAATTGATTAAGTTCTTCTAATCCTAGAATGCTTGAAAGTACCCTCCGGAGATATAATATCCTTACAGTCAAAATACTCTTAGCATGTTTCCCTCCGGCGCTTATCGTTAAAAATCGAATAGCTTCAATTAATCATTTCACTCTTTTTCTTATTCAGCACCCTATTAAGTCCTGTTTCAAAAACAAGGGAGGGTTATCCAAGCAAGATGGTAGCAGTAGCTTCATTTCTTCTTTTCTTATGCGAAGTGTTTACAAGGCATACTGTATAGGGTTATCCTGGGGCTGTACAATGGCTATAATCATTAGAAAAAATAAAATGGAAAAGCAAACCCCCATTACCCTGAAAACAAGAATGAAACCCCGCAAACGCCAAAACGCGCCATTTCCCTTTCTGATTTGTAGCCAAGGGGAGAGGAGGTCTAAAATATTCGCCTCTTTCGTTCAAGACAAGCTGAGCACCACGGTTACGCTCGGTAACTGGGTAAATCGCCGATCCGGGATATCTTTCTCATAGGTTTTTTCAAGCTGCGTCAAGCGTGCGATCAGCAGCTGTGTCTCGATTTTTCCGATTTAGGTCAGATTTTCGCAATAAAATCGTTTTAATTTTTTTTTTCCAGCTTACCGTAACAAACACGTTCAACAACGTCTCTTTCAACGAAAACATGCAGTCACCGTGACTGCACGGCAAAGAAAAACTTTTATATTTCTGTTTTCTTTAAATTCAATCAGGTAACCAGTTCATTAGCAAAACCGAAAAGAAATAGGTATTAAAAGCGAGCGTTGCCTTTGTTTTAATGAGCAAACCTTAAATTCCAACTTTCGAGAACCTTCCTTAATTACACATTTAACGGGTTCAAAGTGAATAGGTTGCTATGTTTAACATCCTGTACTTATAAAACCAAACTGTAATTAACACTGAGATTTGTCGTCTTTCCATCTAACTAGCTTACCGTCAAGTATTTTCTTACCAGCAATTCAGTTGTAGTTGTTTGGACAATTTTACAAACTTAAGTAAGGAAAGGTGTAGCCTTGATGGTGGCATTAAAAACAACTAGATTTGTTTTTAATGTTTTCATTACCTCTCTCGTCTATTATTTATAAAAGTACATTAATTATCTTAAAGGGCCTAGTTTTCCGGTTTTTAATTCTAAAAAGGTGCAAAGTTTACACACATTTTCACCTTTTACGTACCATCATTTTGTGCATGAAAAACAGCTTTCAAGTTATTTTTAATGATTAATGCTCATAAAATGAAAATTCTAGTAGTTATTGAAGACTCAAATTGATGCTTCACGGGCATAAAAGTCTGTATGTCTCCACCGTTCATTCTGATTGATTTTCATCTCAGGTAGCAATAATCTTTTTTATATATATACAAACCTTGACTGAGGTTGTGAGTTTCTTTGTTTTCTTTTCATATGTTGTTGACGAGATTACAAATGACTCAAAAAGAGTGTTTCGAAGAGTATTCAGGCGATTACACCTTCTATTCAATCTCAAATACTCTGCCCTCTGACCTTTGTTTTTTTACGACCGTATGAAACATCATTTATTCCGACCAAGGGAGGATGAAGCCTCGTGTTCCGACTGATATTCGTGTTTCTTTACCATCGCATCAAATTAAACACGTTCGAATAACCTCATTGAAACCAACAATTTCGACAAATTCTGTTGAGCTCACTTTTATCGAAGCTCTTGGAATTTTACGGTTTGACACCGGCTGTAACGCGACTTTAAAGCGGCGTAGGCGTTCTAGGCGTTTGTATTATAATATTTCACAACGTTATTCTACAACTAGAAATGTTATTAAAATCATCCCTGAAGCTGCAAAATAAGGACGGAAAAAATCACGACACTTTAAACGATAAATGAACAATGAAAATTAAATTAAAAAGGGGGTAAATGCTTTTTATCAAATAAAAAATACATAAAAGTTTCGTAATTTCCCAGAAATATATGCCTGGGGTTCAGACATTGCTCTCGGCATACATTTGTTTTCAAACATTGCTATTTCTGGGCTTTCGTGTTTCCGAGAGTTTTCAATGGATTCAGTTTGCAAAACCTCGCACTTTTACTCCATTGAGTATAGTTAAAACGATCTATGAAAGCGTATTTTTGCTTCAAAGAAAAGCATTGATTGATAATTTCATTTGCTCAGTGACATCGGTAAAATAGCCTATTGCTATAGTAAGATTGACTTGGAATTCGTTTAACTGTTTACACTGCACTTAGTGATCTTAAAAGCTTTGGAGGCGTTTGTTAGCTCTGCTTTGTAATCATACTGTGTTGCAACATCGCATTCGGCATACAGGTCCACTGACAATGTTAATTAAAACTTCGTGATCTTCAATAAAAGTTGCAAAATGATTTCCTGCATCTCTTGAAATGTAGGGCGCAAATTTATCAGACATACAGCTTGAATATCTTTGTTTACCGTAACTGGAGGCCAGCAAATTTAAATACGGCTGAAGTTGAAGACGAAAAGCTTCAGTAGTCTGCTCGACAACTTCTTACGGTAATAACTGCTTCTTGTCATTCTGTTAAAATTATAAGAACTCGTATATAAATTATTCTTAGATTTTACACGTGAATCAGAAAAAAAAATCATGGAAGAAAATCTGTCTGACAGGAATGTAAGGATGGTCAAAATAGTGACTATAGAAATAGAACAAGAAGACGGTACTAGGTATAACTGAGTGTCGTAAGCCGTACACGCTATTTAACCATCTAAAATCAATTATTCAATTTCTAATTACAGGCTTTCTCTGCACAGCAAAGTCATAACGTTTATATAGAGTGAACTGTTTACCTTTTAGCAGCGAATTTTTTCTTCTGAGTTAAGCTTTGCCTTGATTTAGATCACGCGGATTCAACTTCAGTTAGCTTGATAGTCAGTTGTAACTCATGGTAGAAAATAATCTGATTGGCTAGCTGACGGTGAGTAAGTTCTAGTACTGATTATTTTGATATTTAAATAGCATGAACCAATCACGAATTGTGTTCTCTTGGTTTTGTTATCAGAAAATATCACGCAAATAAGCCCAGTTTGTTATGAGCTAAAATTTTACTTTTACAAAGTTGTCCGATCTGTATTAGTCAAGAAAGTCAGTGCTTGGATGAGAATTATTTCATCTAGCGATTTTTCTAAGGCCACCTGGAAGTATGAAAGTTAAAATTTGAATAACTAATATTGTCACAAATAACAGTTATGTATTTAGGATCGATTATTTGTGAATTTTATTCATCTTTATTTACCAGCAGGAAGTAAATATTAATAAGATCTAATAGCTTTGTTTCGAGTTGATAAGTCTTCTGGCCCCACTGAGTTGTTCGAAAAGTGGAGGACGCTTTCTCAATGGATAAGGCAATTGGTTTCCTTGACTTATCCATTGGATAGTAATTTATCTGGTGGAAAGCCGGCGATATCTAACATTTGAACAACCCGGGCCAGAGCTATAATTTGTCACTGACTTGCTCGCTTTTTGTACTTTATTAGTTTTAGTGCAGTTCTTCTAACCATTATAACTAGTTATGGCAATCGCTAAGTGCCAACGACCAAAGATTTTTCCTATGCTCGAGCGCTGTTCAATTTGTTTAGAAATGTCATGAATTACTGTGATGTACGAAAAATAGTTTGAATTCAATTCGATTGCATAAGCGAAAATTAGCTTGAAAATAGTAAACTAAACTGTTCTACTGCATAAAGAATTTGAAATCACCACTTTTCAGCGCCAGCATATTTTTCGAGATATTGAAGCTCGTGTTTTTGTCCGAAGTTGCGCACAGGTCATTTTGGGTAAAATTTTGTCGTCTTATAAGCGAACTTAGAATCCTCGAAAAATCATATTTAAGTCTGCGAATATTCAACGTACAGATTTATATTTAGCGTCTTTTTAAAGCTTAGGAAGTCTGTTTTTCAGGAAAAAAGAGATTTATGGTGCGCCGATGAAGCCTTCTAAATTATTTTGCTACAAAGACACAATGGCCGTTTTCATGCTAGAGACGGATATTCAAAATCCTTCGAAACGGTTGTGGGATCTATCGAAACTTTACCTCATCAAAACACCGAATTCGTCAATCTTGTGAATAGACCATTTTACAGTGGTCTCTATCTTAAGTCAGGGGCACCCAACGGCAATTTTCGGAAAATATCTGTTCGGAAGACGATTTGAGATCTAGAATTTTCGGAACATTTGTTGTAAAATTTCTTGCTTGCCTGCCTCTCCTAAGATTTTCGAACATCTACAAAATGGTATAATTACCCATTTTTAACGGATTTTGACCCTAAAAAAGGCCACCTAGAATTTTCGGGAGCCTTTTCCTGGCTGAAATTTTCGAGAAGGTAAGTTTTTATCCCTATAATTTTCGGATCACTAGACTTTCAGCTAGGAAATCCGAACAGATGAAAAGTTTTTAGGGGATAAAAATATGCCTATATCTACCGTTTAAATACTAAAACACGTTCAACAATGCTATGTTGAGTGGTTTTGAACTATATCCTCGTTGGGTGCCCCAGTTAAGTTCCCTAATGTGAGGCTGACGGTGACCTTGTTTTGATACAAACCTCCTTTGCTTTGTTATGGAAGAAATTGTCCTTGAAAAATACTAGTTAGCATAAGAATAACTTGATTTAAATAATATAACAGGAAGGTTTGTATCGAAATAAGGTCAAGTCCAGTCTCGCTTCCATCCATAACTGTAAAATGGCGTATTTGTCGATACATTGGAATTTATCAAACGTTGTATTTACTAAAAGTTTTAAATTCATCAAATACTGTGCTGAATTTACACAATACTCGATCGAATCCATTGAAATATCAAGGAATTCATGATTCATCACAGGTTTGAACAAACCATTTTACAGTTGTGTGCTCAGCTGCCCTGGCCTTTGAACAGGAAGAGGCTGGCAGCGACCTTCTTTTGTTTCCAAACTTCTTGTTTTTCAAAAGTAAATGATCATGTTCACGGGCTTGTTATCATGAGAATACCACGATTTGGACATGAAAGGCAGGAAGGTTTGTAACAAAACAAGGTCACCGCCAGCCTCGCTTCTATTCAAAGGCCAGAGCACTGAGCACACAACTGTAAAATGGCCTCTTCATCGGAATCCTCGTTAATTTGATACAACACTCCATTGAATTACTGGAAACCTTCTATTCATCGAACCTGAATTTGTCGAAACACCAAATTCTTTGAACCAGTCGATCAGGTACGCGGCTCTACCGGAGGTCGGAAACCAAAAATCCTTCGATATTCTTCTAACGCTGAAGTAATTGAAGATAGCTGGCCCGTACACGTCGTAGATGTCGATCAGTGCTCCCGATGATGCTATTGTCTAGGTGTTTTGAATAAAGTTATAGACACTGGTGGTGGTAGAAAGGCCATTTGCTGCTGCAATGAGCCTCTCCGCGCATTCTCGCAAGGTTTTTTTCCATACATTACTGATCAACAACAACTACTGACAAGACTGCTGGTGACGTTGGTCACGACCATGAGGAAACCTTACTCCCAATTCTGGTGGGACTTCCGGCGTGATGGACTTCCAGTGAGAAGAAGACCTGTGTACAACTGTGTCTATTGTTTTGAACACAAATTCAGGCACCTTCTCGCCGGTATTTGCGAATATTTTACTTTAGGTCGAGGCTAACCCTGTATGAATGAGTCTTCAGTGTTTCTGTTCAGTGGCCGCAAGGAATCCGAAACTGGTCTATGGAAAAGTTCGACGAATTCAGTCCTCAAGGGGTTTGGTTTAAGGCCTGAGTCGAACGTATGTTCGGAGCATATGAATGATTGGCAATATCTCTCGCTAGGAGACCTCATAGAACAAAATGAATTTTTCTCCAAAAGTAAATCTTGAGGTTTTCTTGAGTGCCTTGACGTTTAATTATGAAAATGAAGGAAAGTGGCAAATTGGTGGCGAATTTACTTTGTTTAGATAAACAAATTGGCATAAATTTATGAAAGAGGATAAATTACCAAACTTTCCACGTTTGAAATGAATGTACGTGAAGTTTAAAATTAAAGTTTTGAATAATTCAAGACTAAATTTGGGTATTTAAAGTGATGTTTTTCCTCATAATTTTTATTGAAGTGCAATGGACGGTCATTCCAAGCGTGGGGTGTTAGAAATATTTAATATGAATTAGAAAAATTTTATCGCCTTATTTCTTTTTTTACGAACAATTCTTGCAAGGACCACTTGGACAAACAGTAGCGAGGGAAAGCGGGATCTTGCCGTAGATCAGGATCAGCAGTTAAAAAGATAACACTTAAAATTGAAGACAAGGCTGCCACCAACTGGTCAATTATTTACGATGTTTAGCAAAAAGGTTAGGTGACATATCACCTGTTATATTAAGATAGATAGATAGATAGATAGAAATAGACAGAAACTTTATTAAAGTGTCAAAGCCGTCTAGCCAGGGAAAAAAGAATCCCTTACTAATTTGGGGACACCAAAAAAAATAATAACAAAATATTTAAACTTTAAAGAACGATGAGTTTTTTGTATGTGCCAAATTTCGATTTAGCGCCACTGATCATCTATGCCGAAGTTATAGCCAGTAAATCATTTTCCACAAGTAAACCCCTTAGTCCCAGCCCTTAAATTAATTGTGCCCTTCGACGAATGTAAGGTTTCGATGAATTCAATAGAGTAATGTATGAATTTTACCGAGAGTTCGATGAATTCATCCTTTGGAGGATACAATTTTTGGCTAAATTCACAACTTTTGATCAATTAAATTCACAAGTTTCGACAAATTCAAGTCAATTTTGAACCAGATAAAGTGCAATAGATCAAGCATGAAAAAAGTAAATTTAATTTCGACACTTTTTGATAAACTAACTGGATTTTTTATAAAGTTCAAGATGACAGAGAAAAATGGCCACCGTTTGATAGGCGTAAATTGTGCTTAACTGCGCTATTTCCTTATGGCTGTAGCATATGACGGACGTCATAAAATTAAATTGTTACAGAATGATATATCATACTTCGGAGTTTTTAGCAAGTCATAGGTTATTAAAGCTTCCCAACCCTCCGGCCTGCCAACATTCTATCCAGTTTGAAAATTTACATGTAAGCTAGTCCAAGAAATAGAATGAAAATCTTACTAAAGGCAATGTTAAGGGTTTCGTAAAATCTACCGAAGAGAATTTATAGTTCCACTTCTTTACAAGGATGGTTTATCACAGTCAAGGCATTGTTGGATTGTCACGTTCTGGCGGTGCATTAAAAATTCATTAATTCTTTGAGAGATGCAGCAGTTACTATAGATATATTTTTTGATAACGTTATATTAGTAATATTTCATATCAAGCTGTTTCGAGACGTGCTATTTATCTTTTTAATGTAATTTCCTTTCATAAGCAGACAGTTTATTTAGAAAACACCACTATTGACTTAGTTTACTTTATTTACAGTAAAGGAAGGCTTAATGAAATTAGAAAATTGCAGATATTTACTTTTAAATACTCTTCTAAAACTGGCATAGTAACCAAAAATGTTCTTCTTTATTTCGATTTGCTATAAGCCAAAGCACAGGAAACGATGGAAAATTCATCAAGCAACAAAAGGAAAAACTCATTTAATTCAGTAATATTGCCTGAAAATCTTATTTATGTTATCATTACGTGAATACGTGATAAGAATGTTTTTAATTAAGACTACCTTTTGCTGCAGAGTGAATTTTTTAGCCCTCCGGACATTATAGGCTTATGGCAGAGATTCAAGAAAAAGGAACGTTTTTCTGATAGCAAAGAGCACAATTTTTGCCTTTGCGTTCCTTGTACCGACTTCGGTAGATTTTCGATCACTGAAAAGCTATCATTAAGCCACAGAAACCTAGCCTAGTGAAAATATAACTTCAGCTATAAATAGTAATAATAACAGAACACCTCGGAGCGTCGTTTTGTATTTACGGAGACCTCTCAAGAAACCGTGTTTGTCTGTTTCCCCACTCCCCTGTCTGAAAGAGCAATTGGATCGGAGTGTAAAATTCTGAAGGAGAAGTTACCATTGTCTTTTAAAAACAGGTCAACAGTCTTGTAAGGTGACCATATTTCAAAACTGAACTAAGAAAACTGACCTTCTGATAATGTGCTATTTTCTCCCTTAAACTTCTTGCGTTTAAACGGCGATGATTCACTAGAGCGAGACAAGATATAAGTCAAAGGTGAAAGGAAACCTCCACTGTTTTTCATTTCAAATCACAACTAGTATGCAAATTTTGTGTTGTCTATTTATATGGGATTAATCAGCTGTGAATATTAAACACGAATACCAAGTAATGCCTTTATTACACATTAACCGTTACAGGTGGAAAAATCTATGCATTTTCACACGAAATAGCTTACAGGTAATAGCTTCATGATGCACTGTTATCATCACGTTTTTACGTTGCTGCTAAGGGAAAAAAGAATTATGGAGACGGATAACTTTTACTATTATCAATTGTAAATTTATTGGATGAGGTCTGTGTGATATCCGGAATAAACAAAGTCGAGGTAAGTGTTATCAGCCGAGCCGAAGGCCGAGGCTGATAACACTCACCGAGACCTTGATTATTTAGGATATCACAAAAACGGAATCTAACAATTTGTTTTATACATTGTTTTGAAGAAAATAACGACAAAAACACCGTCGCAAGGAACCTGAATTGATATTGTCATTGGTAATCATGCATTGCGCGCGCAACCTACAGATTAGTCAATTATCTGATAGGTTGCGCTGATCTTCAACATTAGCTCAGGGCTCTTAGCCAATGAGAGGACAGATAATGAGTACAATATATAATAATACTTATTATTATTCATTCAAAATATTTCTTCAATTCTGATTGGCTAAAAGCACACGCATAATTCACCATAACCAGTCACTGATGACCAAATTTAGAAGAATTTTGACTTTAACGAGGAAATGACGTCAAAAATGCAGGGTTCTTAAAGGTTAAGGCACCGTGGGAACGAGGCTGAGTTGTTTTGGTTGTGAAAATAAAAATGGCGGACACTTCACTCGTTTCAAGAGTAAAAACTACAGCTGGAACTAGGCGTAATAATAGCAAAAAACATAGCAAAAACAGAAAGAAGACAACTCGGAGGGCGACATCTGCTATTTGTAAACTATCGAAGATAAACTTAACATCCATGTAGGTAAGCTTGTTTTAGCTATGTTTTTAAACTAGGAATTATTTTGAATGAATAATAAAACAATTATTGAATTCGGCTTTCGTATCATATGAAGAATTATGGAAATCTCGAAAGGGTGTTATCCTCCTCGGCAACACCCTCCTCGATCTCCATAATTCTTCATAAGATACTCAGCCTCATTAATTAATTGTTAATTATCTGTCTCCCCATTGGTTAAGAGTCCACAGTTAATTTTGGAAATCAGCGCAACCTACCGATTAGTTGGTTATATGCTAACCTGTAGCCTGCGTAGCTGGCGGTATTGTGTGGGTGCGAGATTAAAGTTTTGGCGGCGGAGCCGTGTTCCAAAAAAAGGGAGTAGGGACGAGGCGGTATTTCTCGTGGCTTCGCCGCTCGTGACGGCTCCGCCGTCAAGTCTCACTCGACTATATTAAAACGGCTCCGCCGCCAAATCTCACTCGACTACTACACATTACCGCCGCTACGCAGGCTACTAACCTGAGATCAGGCCCAATTATAGCAGATCTCATACATTCTCTCTTACCAAGAGACTATAAAGGGGACAGAGAGGGCATCCCCCATATACACCCTATTACATAGGTAATTCGTCTCGAGTTATTTTTAGAATCGGGATAAAGTTACCTCGCGCGAGGCGTGGATGTTTCGTGGAGGTTTCGCATGACCAAACGCCGTGCAAAACATATCGGGCGAGAGGTAATGAAAGCGTAAAAAGATCGAGAGCATTCCTGAATATTGAAGCGAAATGAGTCGGCGCTCACCTGGGAAAAAGGAATCGCTGGACTCTTTGACAACCCGTGAAATCAGTTTAACTCGAAGTTGTCGTAACCTCAGTGCTTTAATAAAATGAGAAATTTCGCCGGTCTATTGAAACCGGTCGTTTGTACAATTTAGGGAGTTTAAGATCCAACGACGCGGACGACAACTAGAACTTCAAAAAAACAATAGGTTTAATTAGCAAAACAACAACTTCGCACGTGCAACACACTTTTTTGTTCATTTCTTTCCCGTTTTTGCACGACTACGACGTGAAAATGCCTAATTTCGCGTTTTATGGAGGACGTAAATAAGCAACGACGAAATTTTATTTCTCTTTCTGAGCTTGAATATGGTCCCTTGAAATTCAGTTTTAGGAGGGTTCGCCTACAATTGACAAAGTAAGTGGGTAGGAATAATCGCTATAAAGACTGAAAAAAATAAACATCAAACCAGAAATTGCTCTTTTCAAACTGTAAATTATAAATGATCCTGAGAGAATATTCAGTGTGTTAAGGATTTCCCTGCTCTACTGTTAGCTCTATACAAGAGAGGAAGGGCGATTCTTTTTTAATTTCGGTTTCGCTGACACAGCTTTCGCAGAAATCTCGCTGTAGTCGTTTTCGTCGACAAAAGGAATAGCAAAATCGCTCTCCGCGTCTTCCCCCATTTTGTTCTGCGTCATTTCGTGAAGGACGCGTGGCTCTCAGCGTGGGTCATCCACGCGGAACACATTCGCGCTATGTGATTGGCTGTTGTCTAATCCCCCTTGAGATCTGTGGTGTTAAAAATAACTCGAGAAGAATTACCTATGGAATAGGGTGTATATGGGGGATGGCCTCTCTGTCCCCTTTATAGTCTCTTGCTCTTACGTAGTCCCGCTAGAATGTTATTTACGGAGCGAAACGAAAATAGAGCCTGACTCAGGTTAGTTATCTGCTAGCAGATAACAGGGTGGCAAAGGGGGCGGGGAGTGCCTATCACGCATCTCTCACGCCCATTTTATTTTAAGCTATCGCGCATCACGTAGTCTGTGAACAGGCCTTTGGTCGAGCGGTGAGCTAGGGAGAGGGAAAAACTAGCATCACGGAAAAATAAAATAAAATAAATACTAACTACATTAACAAGTATCCTATTATCATTTAATCCGAAGAAATGAGAAAGTGGTGCACTCGTCTCTTGCTCTAGTTCAACACCAATAAACCACATAGTTTTTTTTTATTTTTTTTTTTTTTTGCAGAATACCAGTTGTATTAGAAAAACGCAGGTCATCTCAGGGAGGGGGGGGGGTGAGCACCCCCTGCACCCTCCCCCTAGATCCGCCTCTGACTATCTATTTTTGTCTCTGCTCCTAGGTTTAAATGATATTAATCATCACGGAAATTTCAAAAGGAAAAAATCACGCGTCACGCGTTATGAAAATAGTAAATCACGCATCACGCTGCTAGGCCAAATCACGCCTCATGCGACTAATTTGGACCTGATCACGCATCACCCTGATAATTTGGGTCCCATCACGTGTCACGTAACATTCTTTGCCACCCTGAGATAACTGACCAATCTGTAGGTTGCGCGCACAATGCATGATGTCAATTCGTTTCTTTACCACGGTATGTTTTTCCTTCTGTTCTTCAAAACAATGTTTAATGAAGCAATTATTAGATTCGGTTTTTGTGACATCCTGAATTACCAAGATCTCGGTAGGTGTTATCAGCCTCGGCCTTCGACTCGGCTGATAACACTTACCTCGACCTAGGTTATTCCGGATATCACAAAAACTTTACCCAATAATTGTTCAGTATACTTTGACTGTTACAGATGCAATGTTTATACAGTTTCACACGGAAAAACTCACAGGCAATTAGTTCAATATAGAGTATTACCAAATATGTTTTGATATTATCACATATTATATGGTGGAATTATGGACTCCACCATATATTCATTCACTGCACATAGTTTGCCATTTTAATTAGTTCTGAAAAGTTAATGTGGGTATTGACTTTAAAGATCATTTAATTATCCTTTCTTTAGATTCATAGAGAATGTTTCCCCCTGAAAATGTTATAGGCATATCAGTAAAGGGAGTAAAAAATGAAGAAACAGATTAGAACAAAAATAAAGTAAAAGAATTGACATCTACTTTAAATTACGCTTATAAAACACATCTACCATTTTTTTCGGAGACAGTCAAACTTATTGTAAAGGTGTCGTGACTCAAAACTCCTATCACGGCGTTTTGCTCCTTGTTAGGAAAAGTTAGCAGAGTTAACTCCCTGGATTTTTCGATGATATATTTTTAACTGTAGTAAGAGAAAGGCTATCGAGATCACTCATTGTGTTCAGTTGATTGTCAGTAAATTCAAGTTCACCTTTTTTTTTTTATGTAGACACAGGGCCACTTAAATGTGGCTATGTTTCTCGCTCGTTGGGTGTCAGCACGGCCGGAAAGTGACGGCTTTCTGGATCATTCAAAGTCCATTATTCACTTATAAATTTGAAATCACTTAAAAATTAGCTTTTGAACTGAATTTTTTAGAACCGAGTCTGATTGCGTTATGAACCCTGAAGACAAAACTCTGCTTAAAAAACGCGCATTTGCATATTTATTAAAGTGCCACCTAAAACAGGTGTTAAAAGCATTTGTGTGCCCTGCATTTCTTTTTTAAGGCAGCGAAAAAATTGGAGTTGTATTACAAGAATTGAGAAATGCATGTCCATATTGTGAACTAATGTTTTATTCATTCCACTATAAGGCGTGTTGACTGCCCAACCGAAAAATCATACTTTTTAATTCAAGATGCGTACTATATTATACTTTGTCCCTTTCCTTTTTTAAAACTAAGTTTGCTGTCAATCCGCAGAAAATTTAAAATAGCTGACTATGCCTTTCTACTCCTGTTCTACACCAGATACTGTGGGGAAAAGGGTCTTATTTATTTGATCTTTGTTTCATGCTACTTTTCCTGGCAAGTGGTTATGCCGTAAATAAACATAATTCTACTAGTATAAGAGAACTCAGTCCTAATCAAACCTACCTTAATAGCTTTTCCTCTTTCTTCTCTTCACCGACAGGATAATATAAATCTGTGCAAGACAAGAGAAATTTCAAGACACGCGGGCGATTTGCGAACGTGAAGTCTCAATATGTTAAGACTAGCCGGGTTCTTGTTAAACAACCGGCCATGCCCTTAACTTTGTTTCAATAACCAGCCTTATTTTTAAAGAATAAAAAAACCGCAGTTACGGTACGGAAACTGAGAGGTTGATAAATATGCCGAATTCCTGCAAAAGTTATAGGTTTAAGTCATGAATTAAAAGAAAAATCATTGGAGCGAAGAGTGACATCATACGGATGAGAAAGCCGTAGGCCTGCGGGTTTATAGCGCGAAAATTTCCGTGAAATTCTAAACGCACAGTGAAGAAGAAATGATTATTACTTTGCGATTTTTAGGAAGATATTACTAATTCTATCAGACAGAAATCTGTTTTTAATAGTTTAAACGTCTTGTTCACCTCTTGTTGCTTTTGACGCTAAACTCAAGTTATTGAATTATTGCTGTCTCAGGCAAGTAATACTATAGCACTTTTGTCTTCAACGCGACTCCAATAAACATAAGAGCTCACTATAAGAACACGAAGGTGTGTATTTCCTCGATAACACCATGAAGCAACTAATCTCTATTGAGAAAGGTGAAGAAAACCAAGCCTTGGTGTTGTTCTTCGCGCCCGATTGATTGAGTATTTGTCTCGTACTATTCTAATGTGCCTCAGGCTCGATCAAATCTTAATTTTCTTACTATACTCGTTTTAATCATTTAACTTTTTAAAATACATCCCTATTTGACGAGTTACACTGTTGCCATGGTAACCGATAATGGCGAAGACTCTCAAAACATCAGTCGAATACATTTTGGATAATACCAAGTTTTCGGAATTAATCCTTGGTTCATTTTTTTAAGGGAGCTTAAAATGAGGCCCAAATGATAACTATCCTGTTAATAATAGATCGGCCTGTAGCTATTTTCTTTTATTGGTGTTGAAAATAAATAATCGCTGTCAGTTTCGGTGAAAAAATAATAATGTCTGCCAATAAGACTAACAGAAAGTCCAGACGTTTGATTTTTAATTCTAGACTTTGCAGCCGTCAGTGTCATCATTATTCAAATGAAACAGAGCCTCAAGTCACCAGCCTGGATTATCGTGCCAGATAGAACAAAAAAAAAGATATTTTTTCAGCCATCAACACGAAAATACAAAATCATCGCGACTGTAATCACGGTTCTCGGGGTCAATTGCAATTTCCGTCTGATTGCAATACAATAATATTTGGAATTACTATTGTAAGCACATTAGTCGACGGTGTCTTTTATCCCCTAGAAAATTTACAAGAACATCATAATCTACATACATCATACATCGTCTTTAAAAGTAACCGTCTAAAAGCGCGTATGTTGAGATTTTAGCCTTTCCCGTTGAAATATTCTTGGAACATTGTAGTGCTATTTGTGAAAATTTACCCATGCATACGGAACGGGAACTCTTGATTGTGTATTTGATTGTTTGGGTTCTTTTTTAATTTCTGCTGTAAAGTTTAATTATTCGTGCACAGATTCGCATTGTCAACTTAGAAAAGTAAACGCAGCTGAAAATTTTGTGGAAAACCAAGTCACTTTTTTACCTAAAAAAAGGATCCCATAAAACGAAAAACTAAAGGGGGAATGATTTTAACTCTTGTTCATGCAGGGACAACAAATTCTGAATATTCTGTGGTATGTCAAGCCAAATTTGAACGAATCGTTCCTCAGCGCTATAAACATTTATTTCCTTCTCAATACAGCTCTTTTTCGTATGACAGACACGTTAATTTTTAATGCAGTGTCAGCCTAATTAAAACATTTTCCTATCACTGTAATGTTAAAGCTTTAATAATTGCATTATTTTTTCCAAAACATCGGAAAAACTAGCGTTAAAAATATTTGACCCTGTTTGCAAATTTGGGAATCTGACCCAAACATGTAAAACTGTTTCGGAAAACTTCTACAACAGTGGACTGTCTTCTTTCTCTTGACGCAGATTATATCTTCAGTATTAATCAAGAATAGAGGACAAGTTAAAGGCCGGATTCGATGTTTATGTTGAAAATCAGTTGGAAATATAAAATGAACTGCTATAACAGTTTTGTTACTTACCTTCGAGAGAACGCTCCACAACTTGAGAAATCAGCAATTATGTGATAGTTTGCTATTCCATGGGATTATATTAAAGCACAGCTCGTTCTACCAGAATGAGAAACAAAACCTGTCAACTTTTTGAAGGCCTATAAAAATTGATCTTACCGCAGTCTTATAACTGCAACTTATCTTCCTTGCTTTTAATTGGTCTATTTTAAGTGCACATGCAGTTGAAAAAAATATAGTTACAATGCAGCAAGCATGAAGCTTAAATAATGTTTATAATACAATAGTGACAATAAGGCGACTGGAAATTACACAAGAGCTGCAATTAGATCAAACCTAAGGGCGCATCAACAAGATGACAATGATAATTGTAAGCTGTCTTACAAACACAAAGATTCTCTCCCGTTGGGAGCATAGGATTCAAATATAATATAATATAATGCGACTTAATTTAAAATACAACAAAGAAACTACACCAGTTTCTAGGATGAAATGCAACTCGATCTATGTTGCGCTTCTCGGTGCGGTTGTGTGAATCTCCTCGATTTCGAAGCAGATTTTTTTTTATATGGTAAATATTGCGCATTGAAAACTAAGTGGAACTTCCTTGTACTTTGACGTGCGGCAACAATGGTGAGAATTTGTTCTTTAGTCATACAGACTCCACTCTGTACTTGAATTTTGATGGCATTATTATTGAGTTCTGATTTTGCTGTTAATGCATTATAGAAGAAACCATTAAACATATGGTTGACTGTTAAGTGAAGTCTCCACCTTATGGCTTTCATATTATGTTCTACGACGATTACGAAAGGTTCGAATAAAGCTTTAATTTGGTTTCCTAGCACGTTCGTGTGTGGATTTCTACATGAAACCTCTCGCACTTAACTCGCACTCTCTTTTGATGTTTCACGTGACTTCTCAAATTGACCAAATTCATTTCGCAGACATCGTTAAGAGAAAACAAAGGTGGACGCTTGAAAATGTCTGGCCTGTTCAAAACTGGGTAATGCTTAAAATCCAAGGCTACTTAAAAATTGCGAGCTTAGGCAAAGTGTTTTTGAGAAACACACGACAACCGGAGGTGAGGTCTTCTACCTTTTAATATAGTTTGACGCTACCAAACTTGTATTGCCTCGTTTCTTTACTCTTATGAGAGACGATTTGCCCAAAGGTTTGGACAAAACAACCGCCTAAGAAAGCAGAAACTCCACTTCCGGTTGTTAAAAACGCGGTTGTTCCCTAGTAATGACCGAGGGCATGGGGCGAGCTCATTATTATTTTTTTAAATGATGAACTCTTCGGCCAAGAAGTAAAGCCACTATCACAATACTATTTGATTTAAGGCACCTTTCCTTTGTTTTAAAACCAGCAGCGGGGGTCTTTATTGCGGTCACTAAGTGGAGGGGAGGTTAAGTATTATTCTTTAATGACCTCCTAGCCTTCCGTACAAATGACCTGCTCTTCCATTTCAGTATTGAAAAAATGGAAATAATACAATACAATTGAAAGGTGCATTTTCATACCACGAAAGTGTGCGGACTTTTTCGTTACCTTGACTACCTAGTCCTTACGCGAAAAAAGGCCGTATCCAAGCATGTTTCTGCACTATAATTAAACAGCATTAGCTCAAAATACTTCAGACACTGAAATGATTTGAATGAATTCTCTTTTTTACTGCTCATTAAATTTTGTATATCAGAAGGCAAGCAGGTTCCTACAAAGAATAGATTTTCTCTGTCATGTAAATTTCTTTCCATATTTTTTCTTCTGCTTGTGGGTGTACTTATCAGCCTTTTTATCTATTCTTGTTCTTTCGTGTTGTAGACCCTGACTAAGAATTAGTTGCATGTCACCTTTCAGTCTTACGTTGTATTAAAAATGCTGTACGTGTGCCTAAACAATTAAAAACAAATAAATAAATAACATGATTGTTCGCCATCTGGATGAAAGAGGAAAAAGGATGGGCGAATCCAGAGAGATAGTAATCTGTACATATTTTTAGCTCTTTTCAAGCGGTTTTTAAGAAAATAACCATTTAAAACCGCTGAATTTTGTTGGGTGGCGAATGCGCTAATGAAAAACACACTATATCGAAACACACAACGCCTTTTGGGCTAATTTAATTTGCTTTTCTTTAACGAAGACGACAGAATGTAATAAAATCTCTGAAGAGAGATACACGTTCGTGAGGTGTTTTTCCTTGGATGTGATGTTTTGGTTTAGCTGTGTTTTAGCATATCATATCCTCAACACAGCCGTCTAAATTTTGGAATTGTAAAATAGGTGTTCTTGGTAATCGAAAGTTACGGCAAAACGGTCAACAAAAACATACAACATGTCTTACAATATTGCCGCAAAACGAGTCGAATAGCGATGTTGCGCGTTTCATATCAAACCTGCCTTGCAAAAATCAGGCATAACACGCAACGCCCTCTGGGTTAATCTTGGTTGACATAATTTGCCACTCTTCAAAGTAGACGACCGAACGAAAGGGGTCTTTCGGGCGTGAGTAGTCGAGTAATAAAATCTCTGAAGAAAGATCGTGAGACATGTTTTTTGGTTTTGGTTTCGTTTGGTTTCGTGTTGTTTTTGTTTTTGCTATGGTACATCATATCATCAACACAGGCCACACGCTACCTCCACTTACTCATAAGATAGGGTCTAGAAAAATGCCGGGGGGTGGGGGGGAACTCAACGAACTTTTGTACGGGGAGGCTCGGCCCCAAGGTGCAACCAATTACCTTTTTACATACCATTTTTTTGCGAAAGAGGTACTCCTTTCCTATACCTTCTATTGAAAAATGGTACCCCTTTCAAATACCTTGTTTAGAACTTTGCATCCCTTTTAACTGCTGTAAAAGCATTGCCATTCATATACCTGAAGCCTGAAAAAAGAACCCCTTTCGGACAGAGCCTCCCAGTAAAGGCCATTATAGGGAGTACCCCCTTTCCCCCTCGCCCCCCCCCCCCCCCCCCAGGAAAAATGAGAGTGGTTTTTGCATTACTCTCGAGCCCTCACTACATTGATGTATTTTTGCCGAAGAAAAAAGCAGATGAAAACGGATGTGCTCATATCTTCCGGCCGTCTCCTGTTATTGACTCCAATCCTTGGTAGCCAGAGCGATATTAGAAAGGCCACATAAGAACTACGTTGATGTACATTAGAAGGAAAAAGCACTTGAGATTAAAAAATTTGAAAAATGCAATACGTGTTCTTTCCAATCTATGGTAGCTCGAAGCCTCATCAGGTCTTAGCAGAAGTAAATGTAAAGTAGGCGCTGCTAAGATACTACATGGAGTCCGTCATGAATCGAATAGAGGTAGTATTATTCTCTTACCTGTTAAATAGACCGCCCCCTTAATCAAGTTCTTTGAAGGCTGATGTACTAAATATCGCGGGGAGGTTTGACACTGGGCTGCCTGTGCACTTGAAATTTGGAATAGGTAGCAGTAGTGTATTGAACTGGCTTCAGTGTTTGGTCGGCGCTGCAGTGTGGAGTAAAAAAAAAGAAACTGAAGACATTGTAGGTCTCGCACTCTCGCTACCTCTGCTGTGTTAGTGAGTGACCTTTTTATCTCGCAAGGCATCGAAAAAAAATTACGAGATCATTAAAATTGTCGAAGTCAATAAGATAACACCATTTGTCTACGACCATTGGTTTCAGCCTGGTACTAGGTCAACTATTTAAACCAATTCCATTTAGATTTCTTTAATTAGAAGGTCAACGTACACTTACACATATTAAGTAACATTCTTGCCTACTAATTATATCAATCAAATAACAACATAAGGAATAAGTCACAGCCACTGAAAAGGAAAAAGAAAAAGAATCTTGAGTATTTCGATTGTTTTGCATAGAGTATCTGTCCGATTAGACACAAATATGGCCCTATAATATTCTGTAGTTCGTGAAAGGAAAAAAAAAATTCCGGCTGCTTTTTCCATTGATCTAAGATTTTTCGGACTCTTTTATTTAAAACTTCTCTCCTGTTCGGAGGCTAACTTTTCAGACTTTATGGAAGGAGCCAACAGATAATCTCAAGTCTCTTAATCCTTTGAACAGCATCTAATATGAGATTGTCGGAAAACTAATTAGGGAGTCTTAATTCGAAAAGGTTAAAGTTGCCTAAGACGACCTAACAGATAAAAATTTTAGAGCGCCGCTTAGATTGCATTTGCAAAGCTTTAAAAGTCATCTAATTAACCTAAAACAGGCTTTACGAGCAGTTGAAAGAAAGCCGTTGTTAGGTGCCCCTGTATTGAACGTTTCCACGCCCTCAATAATCGTTAAGTAAAACCACTATCTTGGCAAAAATTAAATTCAACCGCTCGCTTCTTGGGTGTTATTGTTTTTTCCACCTATGTTAAATAAATATTGTTTCAGTTTTTATCTGTATTTAGATCTCATTTTAACGGTTAATTGCTAATTACTTGCAGAGTATTATCAGCATACCCTATCAACTTTTCGAGTAATTAACTTGAACCTTTTCCGTTGCCAATGCCGCGGCTTAGCGATGATATCTATTGAAGACCTCTAAGTCTGTCACCAGCTTTTAAGTGACCTCAATAATTACCCCCACTAAACATTCCCTGCCCATGTGCTATAACTCTTAATTACGCCAGTATTCGCTGGACATCGTTTGTGTATTTATCTATAGCATAATCATGATCCCCTGTCTATTCTTATACTGCATAGAAAAATCAATATTGCCAAATTAATACTATAGAATATGGACTCAATATGGGAAGACAAATGACGCCATGCAAAAGAGTTGCCAACGAGGATTTGATTAACTGGATAGTCACACGCGTCCACAGATTTAATCTTACCGCGAACTCAGTAAAAAGAATCTTCAATGTCATTGTTGACCCTTTCGTCATAAAAATAATATGCGTCTTTCCTTTAGAGGTAAAAAAGTTCCGACCATTGTCAAAAGATACGGGAAGAGCTCCTGCTAAAACGAATTCCTTTTATACACTAACTACATCCTCAGCAATTCCTACATATCTTGACTGTGACGATGAAAATACTGATCAGCAAAATGAACTTCATTGGCCACGAATCGAAAGGGCACAACTTTCCGATTCTTCATTAAATCCCCTAAAGAAGGACGGCTTGTACGTCCGAAATATCGGGAAACCTCAAGTCAATTTTCTCTTTGCTGTTTTGTTTGCTATTTCCTCGTTGCTTTTACCTCGGAAAGTGTGGGTTTACGGGGGGAGAATTCAAATCTCGGGTTCCCGTGCAACCTTTCTTCTTAGACCTCACATACCTCTGTTCTTCACCTGAACTATAGCCCTCGAGCAACGATCTTGGACAAAACAGACAGAAATTTTAGATTCGCTGCCCTCCTCAAATCAAAGATGGGAATATGTTGAATATGGCGCTCTTTGGACTTCGCATCGCTTTATCCTTGATTTCGGAGGATGGGGGTTTACTGTTCCATTTTGTCCGGTCAGAGATTGAACATGGGGGCGGGGATGGGGATGGGTTAGGGAGTAGGGAGGGCGACCCCCGCCCTCTAAAGCTTGCATCTACTCTACCTGAAATGACTTATTCAATTTGAGATGGAAAATCCACGATCTAAAATCCACACCCGGCAGCTATATTGTATACGGCGGTTCCCAGTCTTTATGAAGCTAATACTTTGAAACATGCCCGTTGAAATAAGAAATTTAAGCTCTTCTCTAAGTGTTACATTCCTGTCGCGGAAATTTCGCTTGACTAGTTTGGCTGGCATTATGTTATACCCTTAGCATCTGTGGATAACATTTTGAAGTCTAACTGTTCAAATGTACCGATTAGCACTATTTTATATCGTCAAACTTATTGCAGTTTCAAAAAAGCCATGGAAGAGTACTTTCCCATGCTAATACAATGCTGTGATATTAAGCCATACAAGATGGCTCTAACTTATCGATGAACTCTCACAATTGTATAGGCTACTAAACAGTTCTTTCCTGTTGAAATGTTTATCATGCTGTACATAGCGGTCGTACGTTTGTTTCTTTGGATGAAATGAGAGTTACTCAGAGCATTACTTCATTCGGTGCTGTTTACTATGCTGTACAAGGTTGGTTGTAACTTCGGATTCTGTGGACGAAATTTTAGTCGGGTCGCTGTGCGAGTCAGCTCTTATTTTCAATCTATGAATCTTTGGATAAAATTCTAAAAAGAAAACATTTTTAATCAATTTTGTGAATGGAAGCTACTCAGCAGCACTTTCCTGTGGTACTGTGTATTATGCTGTACAATTTTCACATGTATGAATTCCTAAAGTGTGTTCATTGAAATAAAAGCTGTTTGATCACTTCAGTCTTTTCCGTGGTAAGGTTTATCATGCTGAGCAAAACTGTTTTGCAACATTTTCAGTTTCTGATAGCACGTACCAGACGGTTTTAACTCCAAGGCTCGTAACTGGAACACATGCCAATTAGATTCGGATTTTTCTACATATTTAAGTCACTGAGTACAAGTTTTTTATGTTACCTTAAAGTCTCTCTATCTGGAGGAATCTCCAAAGCGTTATCAAGGGAACAAAAACTGCTTTCTCGGCTCGCGAACCAAAAGGTGAGGCACTGTTCCGTGTATCTATTTCGTGACCTTTTCAAAGTGCATGGGTAACAGGTTATTCGAGCTAGTGTGGCTTAAAGCCAAGAAAGAAAGCAATACCATTGCATGGAAACTGGTTAAACGTTGCCAATTTTGATTTTGACAGAAATTGATTTATGATGTTAGGTCATATGGATAGGTCAGGGGAGACATATGGCTTTGAAAATAGTTACATAGACTGCAAAACAGTCTGTATTTTTGCGCATTCAAGTACGAGCGAACAGTCAAACAAAAAGGTCAGTGAGGCTCGAGCACTTCGTGCGCGTGAAACTCTTACGCTATGCTAACCCGATTTTAAGAAATAAACCGACTATTTTGCAGTCTATTAGTTACATAAAATGAAGAATGATAACGATTTGATCCATTTTCACCCGTAACACAGTATCATCGCCTTCATCGATGGGGCGTATCTTAATGATATTTTCCTGAGGGCTTTTACAGGAAATCGAAAAATGTGTAGAGATACATTGCTGGTCTATTGCCCCATCAAACAGTCTGGGGCCTTTTTCAACCGAAAAAAAAAAAGGTAGTGCTAGTTCCTTGCTCTGGCCAGCAAACTACTTTTTTCACCCTTGGGTACACCTTCCTTATCTGCCAGGGGAAGAGGGGGTGGATACTCCCTGTGGCCTATACGGAGAAGCTCCGCCAGAAAGGGGTGCCTTTCTCAGGCTTCAGGTATATGAAAGGGTAGGAAAATTTGTCATATCGGTATTTGAGGGGTCTTAAACCTTAAAACGCCAAAACATGTAATGACAAAAAAACTTTTATGCTAAAGGTGGTATATGAAAGGGTAAGGGGTTGAAAATAGGGGCGGAGCCTCCCCATATAAACGTTGTTGATTAGCCCCCCCCCGCCCCCCTCCGGCGCTTAGCTGTCTTCGTGTTTCATCTCATTCGCCGGGTGTTTTCTAAGGCTATTTGAAGTAAAGGGAAGGGTAGGAAAGACTTTCATTCACTATCCGCTATGTTAAAGAATGGGCCAAATATCTCGAACCTTTTTGGTCGTTCAGCTATAAAGAAAGTAAAATGGGACTAATTTTCATGGGAGGTTATCGTTTCTGTCATAAATAACATCCGGAAGGGTTTAATGAGCAGAAAAGAAATTATCTGTTAATGCATAAAAGAAGCAACTGCCTATTAACACACTCGTGATGATCTTACTATTTGACTAGTACTATTCAAACATGCCTCTGATGTACGCTACGTCTATATAAAAATAGCTCCTGCATTAGAGCGTTTCACATAAACTGGAGGTTCGCCCAAACAATGAAACATTGGGTATTGGTGTCTCAAACCCCCAAAGGGGGGAGTACTCCTTTATATAACCCATACAGGTTTGTGCCAGCCCAAAAGATAGGGTTTTTGGGCCATTCCAGTCTGAAAACGGGTATAGACTTTTGGTCTGGAATCGGGTGTGGGTTTCGAGGTAACTACGGGAGTTTATGAACGTTTCATCGTTTCAATTACTGATGAATAAGAAAGAAAAAAGAAATATGTGAATTCGAAGTGGATTTTAAGAAATCGTTATTGTCGGCAATCTAATCGAAGTAATGATGACATAATTTCTTAGAGGCCAGGTCTGGAAACAGGTGTGTGAAAAAAATGATAGTTTTTGGTCTGAAATGGGTCAGGATTTGAAGAACCGGGTGGCACACCTCCCACCAATAAAATCCCAGGAGTACCCCCCGGGCCCAAACCAGTTCAGTGGGAGTTGAACCGGTTTTTTTTGTCCCAATAAATTTGCACAGCTGCTGGCCACATGAGTGAGAACGCCCTATAGGATGTTGGTAAGCGAAATACCGGGGGGGGGGAGGTACTGCCATATATGGGCTATATAGGTATGTACCGCTGTGAAGGGTATGTTTTTCAAGAAGTTTACTCTGGGATACTGAATATAAATCGGAGAGTTTGGGTTTAGAATAGGGTATAATTTTCCACGAAACTGATCAATTGGTTGAGGATTTTAGTCTAGACGAGGGAAACCGGGAATTGCCGCTCAAAAATATAAAAAAATCAAATCGGCACGCAACTCAGCCTAAAAGCTACTTTGGGGATTTGGGGAGTTTAGTCTAGTATAAGGTGGCAAAATTCCGCTGAACTAGCTCTGGTAAAGGCTAAGGGTTTTAGTCTCCCAGAGGCACATCCCAACTTAAACACTCTTAAAGTGCCCCCCTCCCCCGGGGCAAAAGAGCAATCACGGACACAGGATCGAAACATAAAGCGATAAAAGTGATTCAATATATTGCATTTTTCAAGTCTCAACTTCATTTCCCTCTAGCATAAAGACATTGTCATCGTTATAAGAGCTGAGATAATCCTTGTTTTGGAAGCATTTGCCTTCTACGCATCAAAAGTTACAAATGAGGATTTTATGCAACTTCATCATAGCGAAGACACCTACCTTTCAAAAACTTGAAAGTTATCTTTATCTTAAAACAATTCCGTTTTTTCAAATTTAGTCAGATGTTGTCGGACGCCTATCAAAGCATCCAACGTTTCAGTTTGGTTTCCTTGTTTTCTAATCGCATTTGAAGAGAGTTTGTAAATCAAAAGACATAGCGGCAGGGCTGCAAAAGTTTGCTGTTATTATAACCGTAGGTGCTTACCATTTACAGAAACCACCCAGCTGAAAATCTTGTGCATAAACATAAAAATATAAAAATTTACGTGGTGGGAGAACGACCGGCTACAAAGTATATCCAATCAGCTGAACAGACTAAAAAGAAGGGGAAAATAGTGCTTCACCTTATCACAGCCCATATTTTCTGACGCTTTCCAAACGGGATGGCGCGAAACCAGGCGCTGTGCGTCACGAGATTCGACCAATCAGAATGAGCTATTTGTAGTGTGATTTGCCTGGCGCGAAATATATAAATTTCCGGGAGTGTTCGAAACTTCTGGTTATCCCATGTAACTGGTAAGTACCCCTGGCAAACATTTTAGTCGAACAAACCAGGAAAACTTATGTGGCATACGTAATAAATGTTGCCCATAAATTTCTTTAAGTACTATACAACGCTTGAAAACGCTAGTCTTCGGTATTTGATCTGTCCGGTCATGGGGCCCGACCAAAGTTAGGATTTTCACTGGGGGGAACGCATTTTCAGGGACCAAACTTTTCATTTGCAGCTCTGCGCTGAGTGCCCTAATGTTTAAGTCAGTTGAACATATGATCATAAAATGGGGAAAGTCGACTTTTGTAGCGGGTTACGGGCGCCTCCAAAGGCGTTTATAATCTGTTCTCTTGTGCTTGGTGCCTCGCTTATTATTTTTGTTCCCGATCGCTGCTGTTGCTCAAACCCTCCTGCTTTGTAACAGGCGACGAGGCAGTAGTGCTGTGACGTTCGACCTGTGATTTTCTACTCTCTGACGATGATAATGAACTTGGATTGATTGTAGTCTTGTTTGAGGTAGTAATCACAGCGGTGATGGGAGACGAGTTTTTGGTACTGGGCGTGGTCGTGACAGGACAGTATTGTTTGCATTTCGATGGATTGTTAATAACTTCCCACAGAGAGTTTCTGAAACAAAATAAATGCTTTCAGCCCTCTAACCAGTACAGACAACTCTACGAGCGGACACTTTCCTAGAACGGATCAAGGAGCTGGCCCCCGCTATATATTTTACAGTCATTTTGCATTACTCTCTCTCTATAAGGCAGACACCTGACCTCAATGTAAACTTTGTACTGATCCCAATGCAACGGCGTCCGTCTTAAACAGGTTCGTACTTATTTAGCAAACAAACATTGGCCGTTTTTATGCTAGAGACGTTAAAGTAGTCTGAGACGTTAAAGTCGTCTTAAGACGACTTTAACGTCTAGTATAAAAACGGTAAATAAGGCAGACGACTTTAACGTCTGACGACTTTAACGTCTTCTGTTAAGTGCGTCCGAACGACGCACTTAACAGACGACTTTAACGTCTCAGACGTTAAAGTCGTCTGGTATAAAGACGGGACGTCGTAAACTAGGACGCATTTATGCTCGACTCGTCCAGAGACGACTGGGACGAGGGCAAAACAACATGGCGGCCAAGAAGAGCATGAAGGAGTCTAGTGGCAGAAAGTGGAGTGAGGATGAACTTAAGGAGTTTGCATCTGTTCTCGCAGACGTCCGAACTGAATTTGTTACCAAGATCTGCATTTCTAAGTCATGCCTTTCTTGGCGACGGCGAGAAATAGACTTTAAAAGTTGTAACGCCGCCGCCATGTTAGAGTTTGGACAATTTGTTCGCATTTCGCGGGCTTGAAGTTCATTTTTGGCGCCGCTTTAACTCGTGTCCAGTGTCTTCCGAGAGTAGAGCCTAGTCCTTTTTCGGAAAAATCTACTTTTTTAAATAAGGTCGTCTACTTTTGTGCGTCCCGTTTTTACACTAGACGGCTTTAACGTCTCAGACGTTAAATGCGTCTAGACGACTTTAACGTCTCTAGCATAAAAACGGCCATTGTGAAGCTGGGGTAGCTTCTACCATGCCGATTCCCCTAGTAATCAATAATAGTTTTAATGTTCTCTTTTCTGTTTTGGCTTTTCTTCTTCTTCTTCTTCTTTTTTTTTTCTTTCGCTTTTTTTATTACCGCATTTTATCGCTCTTCCCCTCACTGCCGCTACGAACATTTCGGGAGAGGTCCCCTTTCTTTCCCTAGTCCCTGTACGGCGTCCTCCCAGGCTTTCTCGGTCAACGTATTTCGGTGACGTAGCCGAGACGAATGGTCGGGAGGTCGCGTGGAATAATGAGGCCAAGGGACCCAGGCACGCAACTCTCACGAAATGTCCCTAACGGACTCAACGGTAGAAGGCGATGAGAAGGTGGCTGTATTCGCAGGCCAATTAATCTTAAAAGTTACTAACAATAATGAAATCCCAAGCTATTGTGTATGTCTCGTGGTTTTTTTCGGCTTTCTTGTCAGTTTCCGATGTGTAGTTCTTTTTTTCAACAACTCTGTAAATTACATTTGGTCAATGGCGGCAAAATTAAAAGCAAACCACAAACAAATAAACCAACAAAATGGCCAACTTGGTGGAACGTCATTGCAAAGGTCAAGCATCTGCCTAGCTACTAGAATGATCACCTTCAGATTCGAGGACAAGATTTGGCTTTTGCTTTTTTCGCGTATTCCCAAAAAATAGGCGCCCCGGAAAGCAACATATATATACTTTCTCTTAACCAGAAAGTTAGCACGGTTATTTTCACAATCGCAAGATGATAAAACTTCTAACATTTGATAACTTTTTCAGTCACTAAGACATTTTCGTTAAAACTCGTAGAAGGGTAACAAAGGCTTTATTCCACGGAAAATAAACCAACCCAGTGACGTTTCCTCCGAGAACCCAGTGAAGATACAGATTCCACTAGTTCTGTTGCAGAGGGGAGGGGTGTGCTATCACGTTTTCCCGCCAAAATGACGCTGGTTCACGTGCACGCACTACCTAGTACTGCAAAAATCTTGTCTACGTAATCTCGTCCTCGTCTTAGAATCTAAAGGTTTCTTCGAACTCATAGGAGGATGCAATTTACCTGACGAATGGCCACCCAAGGTAGCTGTATGGCATAGAGAAGTGCTTAACCAGTAGTCCGCACCGATCATAAATCAGTATATCGTCTTTTGCACCACCTAGCATTCCCATGATATCTTGCGAAACTGGCTCTTGGTAGACAGGGAACGAGACTCTGCTGGTCAACTTGGAGATTGTGGAGGCGGCCCTTTTCATGTTCAAAATCATGAACGAAACGTCAGTGATATTCCTAAATGAGGGAAAACGTGCGCATGGAATAAAGTTCAATATTTCAAAATAAAGCTGAAAAAGTAGAAAGTATTGACGTACCTATGGAGTCACCTGGATCACAAGGAGCCCTTTATATTATCGCCCAGGGGCGCAAAGTCCCGATAATTAACGGGCCCGTACAGCTGTTGTTCTTTACATGAAAGATAGAAGTTTTAACAGTTTTGCATCTTACATGACAAAACTATCAGTTAATGGAACAAAATGGAGTATTTAGCTAGCCAGGACCCGCGCTCATATTCTTTTTATTTCGATTTGAATATTTGATTTCGGACGCGAAAAGTTATCGGGACTTTGGAGAAACGGGCCCTAGATCTTTTCGATTGCCTAGATTTTTAGGGAAGAACGAGATGATTCAGACGTAGACTTGAGTTCTATTCAGGCTACGCTATCGCCCTAATACATGTCCCACGGAAACAGCTCTGGTGCAGCAGCTCCGGACGATTGGGATTATCGCAGTGGCCTAGAAAGAAATTCTTATATCCATGTAATCCCCCGAATCGAGATGATCCAGAGAATTGCAGTATTGATCCTGGTCACGAAACTATATTTCTGACATTTTCAACCTCGTTGAAGGGTCGAGATATCTTCATTTAAGTACCATACACAAACAGTTTATTTGAAATTTTCAATAAGGAAACTCTGTGTAATGGTCGTGACCATGTTTAAACGTTTTACTGGGATTAATTTCATAAAGCCGGAAGGCTCCTCGTAATCAAGAGATAGCACGTAAATCCAAACGTTTTTCCTTCCTTAAAAGCTTCTCCAGCAAAGCAGCGAGCGCTGAAATTTGACTGCGACAGGCGGTTCGCAGGAGAAAAAAAAAATGAAGAGGACATTGAGACGGTTGAGTCATGTTATGTCTGCAAAACACTACATTTGAAGTCTTATCCTGTAAGCTAGCATACTACTCACAAGGAGGTGTCCTTAGGGCTCGTCACGCAATCTTCACGCGTGACGAGCCCAAACAACCTTGTCTGCGTTGGACTCTATAAACCCGCGTCGTTGCATAGTGTAATAGGTGTAGATTCATGCGCCTTTAAAGGAGCTGTGTCACGAAATTCAGCCAAATTAGGAAATTACAAAATGCCCGTTAAATTAAGAGAAACATAAAAATAACCGCTTAAAACTTTAATGGAAGGTTAAAATAACATAACAGAAACAACAGATGCCACGGATGGGCAAAACTGAAGAAGATTGAAACGGATTGACATTAGGGTTTTTGAAAACTGTTCAGCCTAACAGTTTTTCAAAGTTGATCCCTGCTGCTTGCAACTTCAAAAATAATGCTCAGGAGACATATTTGTTTGTCTCGGATCCCTGATTTTGTCATTTACATGTAATTTCTTTGCTTACTTTAAGTTCCATAGCGATTGAGGTCGAGTAATTGGCAAAATTAAACAAAATGAACTGGACTGCCGTGACACAGCCCCTTTAAGTGTTACCTTTTAAAGACTACGTTCTTGTACATGACGTTCATTTGGCTAGCCTGCCACTGACAAAATCGTCAGCTGGCCAACAGTAGTCCAAGGATAACCACGTGACCCTTAGAGCGTGCTTCAGCCAGTGGGTTCAGTTGATCAATCTTCCATGAGGAAGGCCGCTGGCATGTTCTTGAGCCTTCACTTTGAACCACCAAAGCAAGCAAAATAGCAGGCAGCAGAATGCTTACAGGGCGCATTCTGAGCAAGAAAAGCTGCAATGAAAACTTTGTGAATTAATATTTCAAATTGTAAAAGCATTGAAATACCCCTTCCTGTCTTCTCAAAATAGGTCCCAAATGTATGTTAGGCGCCAAAGGGATTTGTTTTTAGCTTGTCGGCTCACCTCTGTTGTGAAATTGGATATAGAACTATGTGAAGGAATTTAACTGTTGTGGTGTAAATTTAAAAGAACCGGTGTTAAATTGGGGTTATTACACTGAAATACCTTGAATCATGCAGTTAGAGCTGCTGAAGCTCTTCTAATTTCTTAAATTTTGGCGAAAACCTAGTCATTTCGTTCCTGGGTAACTGAGATCGTGTGTCGGAGTGTACGTGCTGCAAATGGACGGCTCTGAAATGTCAAGAGTATCGAATTTAATTTTGTAATAGCACAAGTTGCAAACCCAGCTAATTTCCTCGAATTCTTCCTCACTTGGCAGGTTTCTACCACGTTTTAAAAGCAATAAATTGTGTTGTTACCTTTGACATCTTCACGTATTTAAGTGCATGTCAGCATTCCTTCTGGAATGACAATACTAATAGAATTGTCAATTGTCGCTGTTGACTTGCTGATATTTAATATTTCTGTATCGAATTCTAGGTCAAGAGCAAATCAGAGTGAGATATTAAACTCGCATATTTCGGGGTTGGAATAGAGTAATGGTTTTAGGAAGAATTTGTCCACTCCCCTGGACTAAGAGCACCTTCGACTCTGCTTTATCATGCTGTTTAACAGTTCGCGAATGGTTGGATAAGCTATTCGGAAAAAGAGTTTGTTTGACACCTCAATAGCAGAATATAGAGTACTCCTCACAAAGCGGAGTGAAAAGAAAAACTCACTACAAGACCGTTGTAGGGGAGGGGGGTCTGCACAAAGGCTAAGTAAACCTGACGCAGTTTTCACATTTCACAAAGCCACATGTTACAACACAGACACTAATAAAGGCCAAAAAAAAAAAGAGAAAGAAAAAAAGGGGTTTGACTTCATATCTTGAGGTACTCATTTTTAAACACGGTTTTTAACCAAAAAAGGTACCTCTTGTGTATACCTTCTATAGAAACTGGTTTTCGTTTCATAGCCACAAAACGTGCCACAAAAGCGCTTGAGATAACAGTGCGACAGTATTGGAAATGACTGAAGCGCTTCGGTAAATGATTCACATATTTCAGAAAATGGGTTATAAGTCTTAGCTGCAATACTCCAAGTTAATTTGAAACACCCCTTTTAATACTATGATAGCTTTCCTTTTCTTTTCTATACCTCAAATTGTGAAATCCTTACTCTTATTGAAAACTGTAACGCAATACGGGGGAGTATAACTGTATACCCAGTCCAGTCATCCCCTTTGTCTCTTATAAAGTCCTTAAAATTAAACATTAAAGAGCGAAGCCCGTCGAGTGTAAGACGTGCGCTGCGGGAGGTTGAATGATTCTCCCTCTCTCTTTCTCATCGTCCCTTTCGCCGAGGTGCCGTAATGACCGTTCCGTGAACGCCTACAAATGATAAGAAACGACTGGGATCGAGTAAGGCTACAAGGAGTTCCCCCTCCGGGATGCTATGGCCCCCGGGGAGGAATGCACTTTTAGAATGATTTTGATTTCAAAACGATACCCAGTTAAAGAAACACGCCAATTTTTTATATTAAAAATGCTATTAAAGATGATAACAGCCAAGAGATCATTACGATCTCTTGGAACAACTGATGTTGTGGTTCTAAATCCTTAAGATTCTAATCTAACAGATGTTTGACCTCGAAGGCATGATCGGACTTTCATTCGTAACCAAAGCACAGATACATATTAAGATTATTTGTCTTTGCTCTGAGACTCTTTGAAACAACTTACCCAACAAGACAAAAGGTGTCCTCAACGGCAATAGCAAAGTACGGTGCAAAGCTGAACGAAACTACTCAAACGCTTTCAACGTACCGGCAAAGGAAGCGCGACGAGCATATACTATATATGGTCACAGCAAGAAGGACTGGCAAGTGAACATGATACCCATGTCGCTGGCAACCTGTGTTGATTGATGAACCAGAGGGATTAGTCACGTTTGGGGCTTAGCGTGACGCCTCAATAACCTGGACAAAATTCGGCGCATACCGTAGCCTGCGAGCAAGCTCTCCATTTAGGGAATATCGTGAAAAGTGGACGCGCAAGAGGCACGCGAGAGGAGACGCGAAAGCGAGCGGGGGGGAGGGGGCGGGGGGAGGAGGATCGCGTTTATAAACTACCGCTTATAAACACCCCTTCCCCGCTCCTCACCAAGTTATTGGCCTATCCGTATCTACCTGTAATGTAAGCTAAAACATCCGTTTATACCCGACCCCCGCCCCTCTTACATAAAAGCCTCCCTCTAACCCCGCCCCCCTCCAAATTCAATTTATTGTGATGTTTTAAAGCTTAACCCAGTAATTGATTATACTACGAGCAGCCACTCTTTTTTCTCAGTCCATCGAGCAAAACGCGCGAGACACGAAAATGAGAACGTTCGTGATGGATATCCGGGAATTTTTTGCAACGTTTTTGAGCGACGCACGTAAACCGGAAGTGAGCTTTTTTCTTTTTTTATAATTCCTTGACGCATCCAAGTTTGTATGGCTGAATGTCTTTACTCTTATAGCCTGACGATTTGCCCAAACGTGTTTTCAAAATCACGGCTCAAGTGTGCAGGTGCATAACTTCCACTTCCGGTTGCCGTGCGTCCCTCAAAAACGTCGCTGCTTAAACTCATAATCTCTCCGCCTAGCGGCTTTGTCCCTCGACGCTCACACGCACGTGCACTCCCTTATTAAACAGTGGGGGATCCAGGGAAGGGGCCCGGTCATCCCTTATTTTTAGACCAAACTGAGGCCCAAAGCGCCGAAAAAAATTTTTTTGTGACTGCCACTCTCCCTATCTCAATGTCTGGATGACCGGGTCCCCGCCTTATCTGAAGGTCTGCATCTGCCATGACTGCTAAATCTGAAGAAATAGATAAACTACCCTCAGCCTATATTTTGATTAGCACGGCTACAGCTTGTTTGGAAGCACTTTTTCTTTACCGCCATTGTAAGCCACTCCGTTCCAGTGAGCCCTCCTAAAACCCAAAATATAAGCTTAATTAGCTACATAATCCCCGAAACAAGCCCAAAAATTATTTCCGGAACTTCCCCGAAAAAAGCTCTAAAATTCTTTTTGAAATGTCTAAAATTCTTCAAAACATCACCAGGTCACTTTTAAACAACATAGGATTTATTCAACATTTTTAACAGATATATTAAATTGACACAATCTCAGCAGTCCGCTGTATGTGATTCTTAGTTAACTTCTAAACATACAACCCTTGCATTAAAATTTAGAACTGGTATCTCTGGAACTATATGTCATGATTAAGGCAAACAATCACTGATGCGTATTACCTAGAGAAATTATTTGATAAATTAAGATGTACAACTTCAGACATTTCATATTTTTTTCTCCTTATTACTAGTACTTGATAACATCTTATAAATGGTAAATTTTGGATCATTTTGTTTAACACTAACATAATTTTCACGGTTCCTTGTAAGGTTATACCTTTAATATAAATAAATCATTCAAGTCAATTAATTAATCAGTTAATTAATTTACCTAACATTTCTGGACACCTAAAATGTAACGCAACATGAAGCATCACGCAATCGAGACTGTCTGTCATGCAATAAGACATTCATTTTTAAAAATGAATGTACATTCTTCATCTGCCTTATTACTGTCACTACAACATAGAACATGAACAACGTTTAGGCTCAGAAACGACCTAACAAGGTTTATAAACAAATAGTCAGATAGTGTGATTCAAAGCGAGTTTGTGTTGTCCCAGCGCCGTGTGACTTTCGAAAAACCTCCCACAGCGCACACAAGCCCAGTGGAAAAGCTCTTCACTGTGTTGATTCAAACTGACTTTGGACTTGAAGCTCTTGAAGCAAACGCCGCAGGTATAAAGGATATCAATAAAGCGAGACGGATTTTTCAGACGGCCTGTGCGAAAGCAGTAAACACTGTGTAAAAACGCTTGGCGACGTTTGTACCATATGGTATAACTAAACTGAAAACCGTATTCATATCCTGAATAATCAGAAGACCCGGAATTTATTCGCTCCCTGGTGTACTTCTCCACCGCTACCCCTTGTTGAGAATCATCATCATAACCTGCTCTCTCGTCTGTCTCGTCACGCAAGCTGTGCCTTGCATACGGGTGAAAGCGACGATGCCGTTTCTTACAACGATGGCGGTGTCTCATTTTCCGTTGCAGACTTCTCTCGCTGTACCTGCGGCTGCATTTCTTGTAAAAATATGACTGTCGCTCATCGTCTTGGAGAAATATATCCACGTCTCTCGAAGGAGTGCGCCGTGTTGTGATTTGCAAGTTGTCGCCGCGCCATGAAAACGAACGAGAGTCTTCCTTCAGAGAAGCGGAGCCGTACAAGAGCGAGGGGTAATCAAACACATTCTCCACGTATTCAACCCTTTTTGTCTTGATATAATTGCATTTCCCAACCTTTTCTAGCTCTCTCAAGACCCAGAGCCTTCGGTTATTCAAGGTGTACCATTCCCACTTCTCCGGGTAAAATACCACTTCGATGAGCGGAATATCTTCCATCAGAATTTCTCCATTTTTGAGCTGAGTAAATGTCTCAAGCAGAGGAATTCCGTTGTCAAATTTGGATGCAAGCACGTTCTTAGTGAAACGTATTTCTGAAGGTTTCAAAAGAACGAGGTAAGTAAAATTCATCGCGATATTGTTGAAGTGATGGCCTTATCATCAGCGAATGACAAAGATGTTGTGCAGGAGTTGATAAACAAGATTAGTCGTTCCACGTGCGCACGTGGAAAATGGCGCGAAATATTCCCAGGGGAGTCTGATCGATCCAGGAAAGAAAAACAAACATGAATCCACTTACAGGGGGAGGGGTAGAGTCTATTTAAAAGAACCTTATTTTTCTTTTACAGGTATTTCTTTTTCCGAAACACGCTCTAATACTTTCAAAAGTTTTGAGTTTTGTCAAGACCACTTTTATCAGCATTCCTTATTCATTGTCGATCTCTAACGCCCAATAAACAGGTTACAGAATTGGTTACAGGTGAAAATTAAAAACACACGTTTATTGAAAGGTATAAAGAAAGTATTAGTGGAAGAAAATTATACTAAAAATTTCAAAAATAATACTAAGAGAAGCCATGCTTACTGAAAATAAAGGAAAGAAAAATGTGAAACCAGTGCAGCGAGTAGATATGGTTCCGTGTGGTGAGGGGTAAGGATGGTTTTTGAGCTAGAATTAGTCACCAGTCTCTTGTCGACCATTTTCTAGGAATCGTTCATGAGGTGAAGTAAATGCAGAAGAGAATGTGAAACTTACCGACAAAATGTATATTTTCCCGCTTCTTTTAACTACTGTTACCCTTCTTGGCGGCTCTGCGTTGGTAAAAGCGGACATTGATTCTGGAAAAACGCCTCCAATGGAAGAATGGGTGAATCCTGGAGACATGATTAACTATGACACTGATAGCAAGGTTAGTTTCGTTTTCAAAATTTAAATTTAATGCACAATATTATTTTGATACAAGCTAAAGCTATGGTTGCAAAGCATAGATAACATTTAGGCCTTCCACATTCTGCAACGAAAAATTGTATGTGTTCAGAGATTCCAGCCCTATGCGATGGAAAATAGGGAGTAATTATTAGCGCCTTCGGCGCGAGCTTCTAGCGGGGTCCGGGGGAATGCCCACCCCCGGGAAATTTTGCAAATTTAGGCTCTCTCAAGTGCCATTTCCTGAATTTTGACATCATTCCGGCCTGAGTTATAACATACCATAATGCCCTTCGCGAAGAAAGTAAGTATAATATGAGTGTTTCACAGTGACAGATCGCCAAAAATTCTAAAGATTACCAATTTTTCCCTAGTTTTCAGAATTTTATAATAAATCGGGAGAATTTGGTAAAAATCAGGAGAGCGGGAGGCAAGGCATCAAATCGGGAGACTCCCGATCAAATCGGGAGGGTTGGAATCTCTGTGTGTACATTAAGTGAGTGACTAAAAAGAAACAATTATCAGTTAAAAATTGATGCCGATTTTTGGGGGGAAGGGGGTGGGGGGGAAGTTGCGCAGGAATGGGGGACTAAGTGGGGATACGAATACAAATTACAGCTTAAATGCCCAATCGCTGGACGATGTTTTGGTTCAAGTTTCCCACCATTACTTTTTCTTTGGAATAATCATTGTGTCTCAGGAAAGCTAGGCAAGTCATGAAGTGTAGTAATACCAAGGGAAAGACTGCCCAACCCTGTTTGAAAACAATGAGAAGCTGGTATGAAGTGGCAATACATTATAAACTAAACTGAGAAATTAGTGTGCAGTCTTAGAATGTGCGGTTAAAAAAGTTGTTTCAGAAGCAAAGGAAAAATACTGCCTTAGAACCTCTTTTATATCATATATTTCGACAGTAGATTATCTAGATGATCAACAATCTAGTCTGCTTTTTTGAAGTCCATATAACCTTCTCCCAGTGCTTACATCATATTTTAGACGACTCTAAAATGTGGGTAATGACATAAAACGAAAGGTTGAAAAGAATCTGAATAATATCCTGACCACAAACAAAAGTTAACAAAATAATGAGTTCTGCATGCAACACCAAGAAGCACCCAAAATGTGGATTTCTGGGTATATTGCTCAAAATTGACAAGGCTCTCATCCATTCTGTGCAGTTCAAAGATGGCTATAGTTTCAAATATAAAATTCCTGACACCACAAAAGTTTCAAAATCCTCATCAAGGTAACACTATTCAATGTCAAACTATTTTGTTTTCGACACTGTTTGAACTTAAGCAATAGAAAACGTTTTCCGTGTTTGCATAGCCTGATATAAACACGAGAGGGGTTGGGAGAATTCGAGACAGTTATGCAAGCCCGAGACGAAGTCGAGGGTTTGCATAACTCGAGAATTCTCCCAACGCCTCGAGTGTTTATATCAGGCTATGCAAACACAGGAAAAAAGTTTTCTATTGCTTTTATAAAATAACTTTCCCTAGAAAAAAACGCAAAACTCTTTGTATGACACTGATTAAAAGAGAAATTCTTACCAGTCGCAAAATCTTGTCCACGAAGTCTTGCACGCTTAATGAATTCTTGTTTTGCAAAAAGATGCTTTGCAAAATACGGAGTTGTCTCGCTTAAAATGTCAGCTTAAGCGAAGAAAAATTGACTCACCTTCTTTGTAACGATTTTCCATGTTTCAGCCGACGAAGGAATGGGTAAATAAAGTAAACTTGTCGAGTTTTGAACTCGAAAACTTTTTCAAATTTGGTGCTTGCGTGATTAGCGCGCGAAAAGCCAAACAACTTGACGCCACAACCATGTTTACATACTCTCATGCAAACACTGCTCTCGGCCAATCAGAGCGGGCGTACTATCTTAGTTATTTTATAAATCCCAGTCTTACAGCCAATAATTTGTCCGAAGTTTTCTAACATTCCCCATCTGAAGCTTTTACAGGACTCAAAATTAACGCTCGCAAACTCACAGAATGCGAGTGATTTTGATAATCTGCGAGTGAGAAAAATATCCACTTGCAAACGCTTGCGAGTTAGAATCACCCATGACTCCCAAACGAAGGCAAAGAATTTGCTAGTGGTATCACCAGTTTGCTAGTGGCAAAAAATCTTACTAGCAAAACTTTGCAAGTGCACTTAAAAGTTAACTGCGAGCCCTGTACTAATATTGATAGGTATGTAAGCCCCTAGTTTATTCTAGTATTATTATACCAGCTAATTTTCTGAGAACACTCCCAACCCTTATCCAAGCCAGGAAGAATGGACAATCTTGGTTATTTTTTAACAGTTGATTGCAGGCAACACTGCAAACGCAATGAAGATGAAATCCATTAGGAAATTGAGTAATAATAATTACTTTAATTTTTAAATTCTTGAAGAAATTCATCAGGCTAGAAAAGTTAATAAGTTGATTTAAATATTCTTGAAACATAGCCAGTCTTAACGTCTTAATGATGCTGACAGTTTCGATGACTGTCAGCCATCTTTATCAAAACTTGAAAAATATTAAAAGTGTCAGAAGCCTTAAATAGGCTTCTGAAGGTGTTAATTATTGCAATAAACGTGTAAGACCCCTTTACCAAGACCCCCTTTACCAAGAGGAGACATTAACCATCATAAGAGAACGCCTAGATAAAGATCAAGATCTAAAGAAAAGAACAAACCTAGAGGTTGATGATATAATGGATCACAGAATTTATTGCCACCACCACATACTTCACTTTCAGAGGACAATATTATTCAAACAGAAGTTCAGCACAGCCATGGGCAGCTCAGTATCCCTGATCCTCGCTAACTTCTTTATGGAATGGCTAGAACAACAGGCCATCGCCACTGCTCCCATAGACTGTAAACCTAAGCTATGGAAACGATATGTGGATGACATCCTAGAAATCATTAAGAGGGGAAAGGTGCAGGCTCTGACAGATCATCTTAACAGAATAGACAAAACAAACAGCATCAAATTCACGCACGAACCAGAGAAAAATGGCCAGATCCCATTTCTGGACACCCTTATCACCAGGAGGGAGAACGGATCCATCAAACTACTGGTTTACAGGAAAGCCAAACACAGACCAGTACCTGTCGTTTTAATCGCATAATCCGCTTCAGCACAAAGTTGCTGTCATACGGACGTTATTGGAAAGGAGTGACAGCATTGTCACGGAAGAAGAAGACCGTAAACAAGAGGAAGAACACATAAGAACAGCCCTCCATACATGTGGTTACCTGGATTGGGTGATAAAGAAGGTCAAAGAGCAAATGAACAGAAAGAAAGCTATTACAAAAAAAAAACCCAAGAAAGATAAAGCACAAGAAAAATCAAGAGGAGTGGTGACTGTCCCATATGTCCACTCATTCACGGAGAAAATACAACGTATATTCACCAAACACAAGGTAGCCACAGTGGTTAAACCTCTAACCACCCTCAGACAGGTTTTAGTTCACCCGAAGGACAAAGTTGAGAAGCAAAAAAAGACTGGAGTGGTGTACAAAATTCCATGCAGCCAATGCGAAAAGGTATGTATCAGTGAAACTGAGGGACAGCTGGGAACCAGGATCACAGAACACAGAAAGGAAGCAGAAAAGATCTCTGACAGAAATTTCACAAGATCCACCGGCAGAGCTTCTACCAGTGAACACCATAAATCAGCCATAACAGACCACGTCTGTCAGAACAATCATATTATGAATTGGGAAGCAAGTGAAGTAGTTGAGCAGGAAAGCGACAAGTTTAAGCGATGGATCAAGGAAAGCATATGTATTAGATCGAACACTCCTACTATGAACAGGGATGAGGGAGCCTATCAGCCTTCTCCCATATGGACACAAGTGATCTCCACCCCCAAACCAGGAGGGGAGGGGGCGTCTAGAGAGTGACTTTGCGCATTTATGGCAATATTAACACCTTCAGAGGCCTATTTAAGGCTTCTGACACTTATAATGTTGTTCAAGTTTTGATAAAGATGGCTGACAGTCATCAAAACTGTCAGCATCATTAAGACGTTAAGACTGGCTATGTTTCAAGAACATTTAAATTGACTTACTTTAATTTTTAGTGGATGAAAACCTTGTACCAGAATAATTTAAAGCATATTGCATTCTTTTTCACACTTTTCAAAGGCTAAGTTGTATGAAACAACTCCAAAGAAATGGTTCTTATTGGAGCCTGAGAAAACATACTTTAAAGGCCTCAAATTTCATAAAATGAAGTCTTATACATGACAATTTTACCTGTGTTTTGTCAATTTCTGTGAATTTTGAAATTTTTTTCCTGGGCCCCAGTAGGAAATCGTCTTTGGTGTTATTTGAAAATAAAAATTACTCAGTTCCTAATGGATTCCCTCTTAAGACTTTTAGGGATGTCACTAACAGCCAGCTGCCAGGTAATAGTCTGGCTGAAAAATGGCTTACCACTGGCTCAGATTACTCTGAAAGAAAAAGCAAGTGGTAATTGTGTAGAGGTAGTTGACTTAAAAAGCCGGCTTGACTGTCTAATAGAAAAAGCTTGCCTAGGTTTTCTTTAGCTACATCCCTGTTGTTTTTTTCAAAGAACTACAAGGAAGCAACTGGTATAAAGATCACAAGGTGTCCCTGCCAAGGACCAAAGACAGCCCCACCCAATGAGAAAAAACCAGTGGCTCATATTAATAATAAAATTTGGTTTCAAGGTTAACTTTTCCTAAATTACATTTTAGCCACATTAACTCTCTCTTAGGTAGTGGCATTTTGCAGACTATTTGTGTGTTGCTGAAAATAATAGCCTATGAAAGTTTCAACTAAATCAGTATGTCTCTGCATTGTCCATAATAGGTTATATGTGGCTAAATTCAATTTAGGTTAGGTTAAACTCAAGACAATGTTTGCTAGTGGTCTGCTCCTTTTTCTCAGGGTAGCAGTAAATTTACAGCTCTCCTGCTATAGTCACAGATTTTGCTAACACCTGCATTCAGTTGCTGGAAGTCTCATTTTGCTCCTTGCACTCCATTACCCCTGAATGTGTTTTGGTACATATGGGTAGTTAAATTCAGGGTTTGCAAATTTTATTGATGAGTGGAGTCAGTGTGACTTCTGCTTCACAAAGTTTGGAGTCATTTTGGAATATTTGGAGTCAAGTATCAGACACTATCGTGAGGGATACATGAAGTAGTTGTGGCGGTCCGCTGACCTGGAAAGCTCAAATCCATAATGGCGGTTATTGAGTAAACTACAGTAATTTACCCTCTTCCTGTTTTGTCGAGCAGTATGATTCTTTAATTTCGATAATTTAATTAAGGTTTACAAAGTTTACAATTAACGTAAATTGTATTTGTTGCGAAAAAGGTAAGGACAATTTTGTTTGTTATTTCTGGAGTCGAAGTGGCTCCCTGTTTGTTACCGAAAATTTTTGGAGTCGAAGTGACTCCCTCCGTAACCTCAGTGGAGTCATGTGAACAATTTTGGCGTAAAATACGCCAAATTTGGCATATTTTTGCCAACCCTGTAAATTTTTCTCACTGAGGATTTTAGTGTGAAGGTGTCTAAGAGTTATCCCTTACAGGGTTGTCATGGTCATATTCCATGTTCACTTGCTCCAAGACTTTTCAGACACCCTCCCCACACTCATCCATAAGATTGGATTAATATTCATTCAAAATATTTCCCCGATTCTCATTGGCTAAAAGCACACGCATAATTCACCATAACCAGTTACTGATGACCAAATCTGGAAGAATTTTGTGTTTAACGAGGAAGTGACATCAAAAATGCAGTGTTCTTGCAGGTTAAGGCACCGTTTACTGAGAAGACCTAGGGATGAGGTTGAGTTGTTTTGGTTGTGAAAACAAAAAAAAAATGGCGGACATTTCACTTGTTTCAAGAGTAAGAACTAGGCGAAATTATGGCTAAAAACATGGAAAGAACAACAAGAACACAACTTGAAGGGTGACATCTGCTATTTGGAGAACATTTGCAGAGCTGACAAACCCTAAACGTGCACTATCGAAGGTGAACTTAACATCGATGGAGGTAAGCATGTTTTAGCTCTGTTTTTAAACTAGGAATTATTTTGAATGAATAATAAAACAATTATTGAATTCGGCTTTCGTATCATATGAAGAATTATGGAGATCTCGGAGGATAACACCCTCTTCGATCTCCATAATTCTTCATAAGATACTCAGCCTCATTCATTAATTATTGTTAATTAATGTTGCTTTTTTGTATATGTTGTGGTTCAATTTTATCCTTGGTTTAAATTTTATTTCCTTTTTGGGGGAAATGGTAATATATGAATGATATATAAATAATAATATATAAACCATGGATAAAATTGAATGACAACATTTACATCACCAACAGGTGAAAACTGATTGTGGTTCACTGCAAGCAGAGCTTTTACAGTGCGAACAAGATTTGAAAAAAATGCCATCAAGTTGCCCATCATGTGCTGAGAAAACTGCTGCTAATGCATCACCTTCACAGCCTTGTGATACTCCATACTTCAAAAAGCTTGCAAGAACCATCCTTGGACACATTGAAGATTATGGGAGTTATGAAGTAACGGTGACTGCTTCAGAAGATGATTCTTCAACTCTCGAGAAATTTGTCTCATCAGATAAAGGAAATGTGCAGGATGTCTCTGAGGTTATCATTGGTATTTTAACAAATTTCAAAAGCCACGAAGATTGCTGCAGCAAATGTGACATATCAATTTTAAGTTACCTAACCGGAGAAGCAATCCTTCTTTCTGTGGCTGTTATTCTCGTAATATGTGCTGTTGTTATTTTTGAGATGCGTACAAACTTGTCTTGGCGATCACAACTATGGCTTGTTCTGTTGGTGAGTTTCATCGTCAGTATTCCTTGGGAATGGTACCGTTTGTACAGAAAAGCATTTGCCTCCAAGCAAGCTCAAATGGCAAGGGCAAACGAAATCCCAAAGGGTTGTCTACCTGATCATGAGTTGCATCCATGGGAATCGTTCAAGCTATGGTTTAGTAGTTCATTTACATTTTCAGACGACATCTGTACCCGATACCAAGAGACACTACTTGTTGATCCATTCTGGGAAGTATCCCCATCAAAAGTAAGTAGTTTTGTTTTTTATTCAGTGCAACAGCTTTGCTTTGCTGGCAGCTATTTTGAGAGAGGTTGTCGGATAAAGTGCATGCAACAATACCAAAAGGTATTGTGGGTAGTTTTGAGTTCACTATTCTTCAAAGAGATTTGAAAGAATGGCATGAGAGGCCATGGACGTGTGTTTGCAAATTCTAAAGGAAAGCAACAAAAGAAAGTTCGACAGCTACAGTGTCAGGAACAGTGTATTGATTATCTCCCACATTACCTTTCCAGATTGTTGCATGCACGTTTTTTCCGACTTAACCTTCCTTTAAATAGCTGTTTTACTGTCTTCCCAAACAAAAGATAAGCAATTCTTCAAAAAAGCAGTAATGTTGAAAGTTACAGGAAAACAGGCAACAAAAAACTTGCAACCTGTTTTGCAACGTTGCTACATAATGATTTAAATAGCAATGTTGTGCATTTTACCACCCTACAAGTTGCCTGTTTTACCATACAGCATGGGATAAAAGATACCACAATGGCAATAGGTATAGGTAATAGCATGATTAGTAGTGATATTTGGCATAAATGCCACGAGTGATATTTCAAAATATCGTCATTTGTCATTTCACGAGCCATTACGGGAGTAAACTATGAGACAATTTTGAAATATCTTGAGTGGTATTTATGCCAAATATCACGTACAAATCATGGTGTTATTTGTTTATACTACTACCGGCAAAAGGTTTGTAATTTTCACATGTAGGTATTTTGAATTAAGCTGAAATACCAGTGCTCTAAGACAATCAGATGGCAGTAATTTCTCATGTAGTAGTATAATGGGGAGAATTTTCGTTAAATATATCGAAACCTAAATGTTGTCTTTTCACTGGACTCATAATGACACTATAATC
>NC_133212.1:19279750-19362250 GCF_958299795.1 Porites lutea
TTAGTCATCCCAGACATCCCTAGTCATCCCAGTCATCCCTGGTCATCCTTAGTCATCCCTAGTCATCCCTAGTCATCCTAGTCATCCCTAGTCATTCTTAGTCAAACCTAGTCATCGTTAGTCATCCCAGACATCCCTAGTCATCCCAGTCATCCCTGGTCATCCTTAGTCATCCCTAGTCATCCCTAGTCATCCTAGTCATCCCTAGTCATTCTTAGTCAAACCTAGTCATCGTTAGTCATCCCAGACATCCCTAGTCATCCCAGTCATCCCTGGTCATCCTTAGTCATCCCTAGTCATCCCTAGTCATCCTAGTCATCCCTAGTCATTCTTAGTCAAACCTAGTCATCGTTAGTCATCCCAGACATCCCTAGTCATCCCAGTCATCCCTGGTCATCCTTAGTCATCCCTAGTCATCCCTAGTCATCCTAGTTATCCCTAGTCATTCTTAGTCAAACCTAGTCATCGTTAGTCATCCCAGACATCCCTAGTCATCCCAGTCATCCCTGGTCATCCTTAGTCATCCCTAGTCATCCCTAGTCATCCTAGTCATCCCTAGTCATTCTTAGTCAAACCTAGTCATCGTTAGTCATCCCAGACATCCCTAGTCATCCCAGTCATCCCTGGTCATCCTTAGTCATCCCTAGTCATCCCTAGTCATCCTAGTCATCCCTAGTCATTCTTAGTCAAACCTAGTCATCGTTAGTCATCCCAGACATCCCTAGTCATCCCAGTCATCCCTGGTCATCCTTAGTCATCCCTAGTCATCCCTAGTCATCCTAGTCATCCCTAGTCATTCTTAGTCAAACCTAGTCATCGTTAGTCATCCCAGACATCCCTAGTCATCCCAGTCATCCCTGGTCATCCTTAGTCATCCCTAGTCATCCCTAGTCATCCTAGTCATCCCTAGTCATTCTTAGTCAAACCTAGTCATCGTTAGTCATCCCAGACATCCCTAGTCATCCCAGTCATCCCTGGTCATCCTTAGTCATCCCTAGTCATCCCTAGTCATCCTAGTCATCCCTAGTCATTCTTAGTCAAACCTAGTCATCGTTAGTCATCCCAGACATCCCTAGTCATCCCAGTCATCCCTGGTCATCCTTAGTCATCCCTAGTCATCCCTAGTCATCCTAGTCATCCCTAGTCATTCTTAGTCAAACCTAGTCATCGTTAGTCATCCCAGACATCCCTAGTCATCCCAGTCATCCCTGGTCATCCTTAGTCATCCCTAGTCATCCCTAGTCATCCTAGTCATCCCTAGTCATTCTTAGTCAAACCTAGTCATCGTTAGTCATCCCAGACATCCCTAGTCATCCCAGTCATCCCTGGTCATCCTTAGTCATCCCTAGTCATCCCTAGTCATCCTAGTCATCCCTAGTCATTCTTAGTCAAACCTAGTCATCGTTAGTCATCCCAGACATCCCTAGTCATCCCAGTCATCCCTGGTCATCCTTAGTCATCCCTAGTCATCCATAGTCATGCCACTCATCCCTCGTCATCCCTAGTCATCCTGAGTCATCGCAGTCATCCCTAGTCATCCCACTCATTCCTAGTGATCCCTAGTGATCCCTAGTCATCCTTAGTCATCCCTAGTCATCCCTAGTCATCCCAGTCATCCCTAGTCATCCCAGTTATCCTTAGTCATCCTAGTCATCCCTAGTCATTCTTAGTCATCCCTAGTCATCGTTAGTCATCCCAGTCATCCCTAGTCATCTCTAGTCATCCCTAGTCATCCCTAGTCATCCTTACTCATCCATAGTCATACCTAGTCATCCCTAGCATCCCTAGTCATCCCAGTCATCCCTAGTCATCCCTAGTCATCCTTAGTCATCCCAGTCATCCTTAGTCATCCCAGTCATCCCTAGTCATCCCAGTCATCCCTAGGGATCCCAGTCATCCCTAGTCATCCCAGTCATCCCTAGTCATCCTAGTCATCCCTAGTCATCCCAGTCATCCCTAGTCATCCCAGTCATCCCTAATCATTCCTAGTCATCCCTAGTCATCCCAGTCATCCCTAGTCATCCCTAGTCATCCCAGTCATCCCTAGTCATCCCAGTCATCCCTAGGGATCCCAGTCATCCTTAGTCATCCCTTGTCATACCAGTAATCCCTAGGCATCCCTAGTCGTCCCTAGTCGTCCCTAGTCATCCCTACACATGGCTAGTCATCCCTAGTCATCCCAGTCATCCCTAGTCATCCCTAGTCATCCTAGTCATCCGAGTCATCCCTAGTCATCCGAGTCATCCCTAGTCATCCTAGTCATCCCTAGTCATTCGTAGTCATCCCTAGTCATCCTTAGTCATCCCAGTCATCCCTAGTCATCCCTAGTCATCCTTAGTCATCCTTAGTGTTCCCTAGTCATCCCTAGTCATCCCAGTCATCCCATGTCATCCCTAGGCATCCTTAGTTATCACAGTCATCCTTAGTCATTCCAGTCATCCCTACTTATCCCTAGTCACTCCTAGTCAAGCCTAGTCATGCTAGTCATCCCTAGGCATCCCAGTCATCCCTTGTCATTGCAGTCATCCCTTGTCATCCCTAGTCGTCCCTAGTCATCCCCAAACATCCCTAGTCATCCTTAGTTATCCCTAGTCATCCTTAGTCATCCTTAGTCATCCCTTGTCATACCAGTAATCCCTAGGCATCCCTAGTCGTCCCTAGTCGTCCCTAGTCATCCCTACACATGGCTAGTCATCCCTAGTCATCCCAGTCATCCCTAGTCATCCCTAGTCATCCTAGTCATCCGAGTCATCCCTAGTCATCCGAGTCATCCCTAGTCATCCTAGTCATCCCTAGTCATTCGTAGTCATCCCTAGTCATCCTTAGTCATCCCAGTCATCCCTAGTCATCCCTAGTCATCCTTAGTCATCCTTAGTGTTCCCTAGTCATCCCTAGTCATCCCAGTCATCCCATGTCATCCCTAGGCATCCTTAGTTATCACAGTCATCCTTAGTCATTCCAGTCATCCCTACTTATCCCTAGTCACTCCTAGTCAAGCCTAGTCATGCTAGTCATCCCTAGGCATCCCAGTCATCCCTTGTCATTGCAGTCATCCCTTGTCATCCCTAGTCGTCCCTAGTCATCCCCAAACATCCCTAGTCATCCTTAGTTATCCCTAGTCATCCTTAGTCATCTCTAGTCATCCCTAGTCATCCCAGTCATCCCTAGTAATCCCTAAACATCCCTAGTCATCCCTAGTCATCCCTAGTCATCCTTAGTCATCCCTAGTCATTCCTAGTCATCCCAGTCATCCCTAGCCATCCCTAGTCATCCTGAGTCATCCCAGTCATCCCTAGTCATCCCAGTCATCCTTAGTCATCCCTAGTCATCCTTAGCCATCGCTAGTCATCTCTAGTCATCCCAGTCATCCATAGTCATCCTACTCATCCCTAGTCATCCCAGTCATCCCTAGTCATCCCAGTCATCCCTAATCATTCCTAGTCATCCCAGTCATCCCTGGTGATCCCTAGTCATCCCTAGTCATCCCAGTCATCCCTAGTCATCCCAGTCATCCCTAGTCATCCCAGTCATCACTAGTCATCCCAGTCATCCCTAGTCATCCCTAGTCATCCCAGTGATCCTAGTCATTCCTAGACATCTCTAGTGATCCCAGTCATCCCTAGTCATCCCAGTAATCTTTAGTCATTCTTAGTCATCCCTAGTCATCCCTAGTCATCCTAGTCATCCCTAGTCATCCCAGTCATCCATAGTCATCCTAGTCATCCCTAGTCATCCTAGTCATCCTTAGTCATTCTTAGTCATCCCTAGTCATCCTTAGTCATCCCCGTCATCCCTAGTCATCCCAGTCATCCCTAGTCATTCTTAGTCAAACCTAGTCATCGTTAGTCATCCCAGACATCCCTAGTCATCCCAGTCATCCCTAGTCATCCCTAGTCATCCCTAGTCATCCTTAGTCATCCCTAGTCATCCCTAGTCATCGTTAGTTATTCCAGTTATCCCTAGTCATCCCTAGTCACCCCTAGTGATCCCAGTCATCCCTAGTCATCCCAGTAATCACTAGTCATTCTTAGTCATCCCTAGTCATCCCTAGTCATCCTAGTCATCCCTAGTCATCCCAGTCATTCCTAGTCATCCGAGTCATCCCTAGTCATCCTAGTCATCCCTAGTCATTCTTAGTCATCCCAGTCATCCCTAGTCATCCCAGTCATCCCTAGTCATTCTTAGTCAAACCTAGTCATCGTTAGTCATCCCGGACATCCCTAGTCATCCCAGTCATCCCTAGTCATCCCTAGTCATCCTTAGTCATCCCTAGTCATCCCTAGTCATCCCAGTCATACCTCGTCATCCCTAGTCATCCTGAGTCATCGTTGTCATCCCTAGTCATCCCAGTCATTCCTAGTGATCCCTTGTCATTCCTACTCATCATTAGTCATCCCTAGTCATCCCTAGTCATCCCAGTTATCCCTAGTCATCCCAGTTATCCCTAGTCATCCTAGTCATCCCTAGTCATTCTTAGTCATCCCTAGTCATTGTTAATCATCCTAGTCATCCCTAGTCTTCTCTAGTCATTTCTAGTCATCCCTAGTCATCCCTAGTCATCCTTAGTCATAGAAGTCATCTCAGTCATCCCTAGTCATCCCTAGTCATCATTAGTCATCCCTTGTCATCCCTAGTCATCCCTAGTCATCCCAGTCATCCCTAGTCATCCCAGTCATCCCTAGTCATCCCTAGTCATCCGTAGTCATCCTTAGTCATCTTTAGTGTTCCCTAGTCATCCCTAGTCATTCCAGTCATCCCTAATCATCCTTAGTGATCCTTAGTCATTGCAGTCATCCTTAGTCATTCTAGTCATCCCTAGTTATCTCTAGTCACTCCTAGTCAAGCCTAGTCATGCTAGTCATCCCAGGCATCCCAGTCATCCCTAGTCATCCCTAGTCGTCCCTAGTTATCGCTAAACATCGCTAGTCATCCTTAGTCATCCCAAGTCGTCCTTAGTCATCCCTAGTCATCCCTAGTCATCCCTAAACATCCCTAGTCATCCCTAGTCATCCCTAGTCATCCTTAGTCATCCCTACTCATCCCTACTCATCCCAGTCATTTTTAGCCATCCCTAGTCATCGTCGGTCATCCCTAGTCATCCCAGTCATCCCTAGTGATCCTTACTCATCCCTAGTCATCCTTAGTCATCCCTAGTCATCCCTAGTCATCCCTAGTCATCCCAGTCATCCCTACTCATCCTAGTCATCCCTAGTCATCCTACTCATCCCTAGTCATCCCAGTCATCCCTAATTATTCCTAGTCATCCCTAGTCATCCCAGTCATCCCTAGTCATCCTTGTCATCACTAGTCATCCCAGTCATCCTAGTCATTCCTAGACATTCCAGTCATCCTAGTCATCCCTAGTCATCCCTAGTCATCCCAGTCATCCCTAGTTATTCCTAGTCATCCTTAGTCATCGAAGTCATCCCTAGTCATCTCAGTTATCCCTAGTGATCCCTAGTCATCCCTTGTCATCCTTAGTCATCCCTAGTTATCCCTAGTCATCCCAGTTATCCCTACTCATACGAGTCATCCCTAGTTATCTCTAGTCACTCCTAGTCATGCCTAGTCATCCTAGTCATTCCTAGACATCCTAGTCAACCCAGTCATCCCTAGTCACCCTAGTCACCCCTAGTCATCCCAGTCATCCCTAGTCATCCTAGTAATCACTAGTCATTCTTAGTCATCCCTAGTCATCCTTAGTCATCCCAGTCATCCCTAGTCATCCCAGTCATCCCTAGGGATCCCAGTCATCCCTAGTCATCCAAGTCATCCCTAGTCATCCCAGTCATCCCTAATCATTTCTAGTCATCCCTAGTCATCCCAGACATCCCTAGTCATCCCTAGTCATCCCATTCATCCCTAGTCATCCCAGTAATCCCTAGTCATCCCAGTCATCCCCAGTCATCCCTAGTCATCCCTAGTCATCCCAGTCATCCTTAGTCATCCTTAGTTTTCCCTTCTCATACCAGTATCCGTAGGCATCCCTTGTTGTCCCTAGTCATCCCTAAACATCGCTACTCATCCCTAGTCATCCCAGTCATCCCTTGTCATCCCAGTTATCCCTAGTCATCCTAGTCATTCCTAGTCACCCCTGTCATCCCTAGTCATCCGAGTCATTCCTAGTCATCCTAGTCATCCCTAGTCATTCGTAGTCATCCCTAGTCATCCCAGTCATCCCTAGTCATCCTTAGTCATCCTAGTCATTCCTAATCATCCCAGTCATCCCTAGTCATCCGAGTCATCCCTAGTCATCCCTAGTCATTCGTAGTCATCCCTAGTGATCCTTGGTCATCGCAGTCATCCCAGTCATCCCTAGTCATCCCTAGTCATCCTTAGTCATCTTTAGTGTTCCCTAGTCATCCGTAGTCATCCCAGTCATCCCATGTCATCCCTAGGCATCCTTAGTTATCGCAGTCATCCTTAGTCATTCCAGTCATCCCTACTTATCCCTAGTCACTCCTAGTCAAGCCTAGTCATGCTAGTCATCCCTAGTCATCCCAGTCATACCTAGTCACCCCAGTCATCTCCAGTCATCCCCAGTTATCCTTAGTCATCCCTAGTCTTCCTTGTCATCCCAGTTATCCTTAGTCATCCTTAGTTACCCTTGTCATACTAGTAATCCCTAGGCATCCCTAGTCGTCCCTAGTCATCCCTAAACATCGCTGGTGATCCTTAGTCATCTCTAGTCGTCCCTAGTCATCCCAGACATCCTAGTCATTCCTAGTCATCCCAGTCATCCTTAGTCATCCCAGTCATTCCTAGTCATCCTAGTCATCCCTAGTCATTCTTAGTCCTTCCTAGTCATCCTTAGTCATCCCTAGTCATCCCAGTCATTCCTAGTCATCCCTAGTCATCCCAGTCATCCCTAGTCATCCCAGTCATCACTAGTCATCCCTAGTCATCCCATTCACCTATTCATCCTTAGTCATCCTTAGTCATCCCTTGTCATACCCGTAATCCCTAGGCATCCCTAGTCGTCCCTAGTTATCAAAAAAACATCCCTAGTCATCCTTAGTCATCCTAGTGATCCCTAGTCATCCCAGTCATCCCTAGTCATCCCAGTCATCCCTAGTCATCCCAGTCATCCCTAGTGATCCTAGTCGTCCCTAGTCATTCTTAGTCATCCCTAGTCTTCCTTAGTCATCCTAGTCATCCCTAGTCATCCCAGTCATCCCTAGTCATCCCTTGTCATCCCAAGTCATCCTTAGTCATCCTTAGTGTTCCCTAGTCATCCCAGTCATCCCCAGTCATCCCAGTCATCGCTAGTCATTCTTAGTCATCCCTAGTCACACCTAGTCAAGCCTAGTCATGCTTGTGATCCCTAGTCATCCCAGTCATCCTTAGTCATCCCTTGTCATCCCTAGTTATCCCGGTCATCCCTAGTCATCCCAGTCAGCACTAGTCATTCTTAGTCATCCCTAGCCATCCTTAGTCATCTTAGGCATCCCTAGTCAGGTCAGTCATCCCCAGTCATTCCTAGTCATCCCAGTGATACCCAGTCATCCTTAGTAATCCTTAGTCGTCCCTAGTCATCCCTAAACATTGCTAGTCATCCCTAGTCATCCCTAGTCATCCCAGTCATCCCTAGTCATCCCAGTCATCCCTAGTCATCATAGTCATCCTTAGTCATTCTTAGTCATCCCTAGTCATTCTTAGTCATCCCTAGTTATCCCAGTCATCCCTAGTCATCCCTAGTCATCCCTAGTCATCTGTAGTCATCTGTAGTCATCCTTAGTCATCCGTAGTCATCGATAGTCATCCCTAGTCATGTCTAGTCTTCCCTAGTTATCCCTAGTCATCCTAGTCGTCCCTTGTCATTCTTAGTCATTCCTAGTCATCCCTAGTCATCCCTAGTCATCCCAGTAATCCCTAGTCATCTTTAGTCATCCCTAGTCATCCTAGTCATCCCTAGTCATCCCTGGTCATCCCAGTCATGTCTAGTCATCCATAGTCATCCCTAGTCATCCTTAGTCATTCCTAGTCATCCCTAGTCATCCCAGTCATCCCTAGGTATCCTAGTCATCCCGGTCATTCCTAATTATCCCTAGTCATCCTTAAACATCACTAGTCATCCGTTGTCATCCCTAGTCATCCCTAGTCATCCCTAGTCATCCCAGTTATCCCTAGTTATGGCAGTCATCCCTCGTCATCCCAGTCATCGCTTGTCATCCCTACTGACCCAAATTAATCTTGTCACTTTATTCACCCTACTTGCCCTAGTCACCTCTGTTAATGGTGTCACGCAAGTCACCCTAGTCACCCTAGTCACCCAAGTCACCTTTTTCACCCAAGTGAGCCTAGTCACTTTAGTCGCCTAAGTTATCCTAGTCACCCTTTGTCACCCGAGTCACATCGGTCACCTTTTGCCCTTTTTGGGGCTCTCTTTAGTGTGGCACAACAACCAGAGAAAGCTCTGATGAAAAATATCTGCGCACTCTGATTTCAAGCCCTGACCCAGAACTCTCAACACCCACAGTTTTACGCATACCACGTGTCTTCTGGGGGGCAAGAATCCAAGTGTCAAGTTGATGTCTCGCAGGGCAAATAAAGAATTTGCCAAAACCAACCTCCAAAACATGGACAGAACCATGCAAGAATTACAGGATATTAGATCTATAAAAGATCTACGGCCCAAACATTATTAAAGTACAAACATTGACCACAAAAGAACTGCAAAGGACCGCAAACAAATATGCTGAAGAATGTAGGATCTTTAAAGACCTGATCAGCAAAAATAATAATGTGGACATATTAAATTCTCCAAACAGAATACTGCAATGCTAGTTACACAAGTCACCCTATTCACCTTAATGGCTTAATCACCTTAATTATGCCAGTCACCCCCTCTTTCCAATTACCTTGGTGACAGTTACTACTCTTGTGTTCTATGTCACTCTTTTTACCACTGTCAAACAAGTAATCATAGTCACGCAAGTCACCCAGGGTTTATTCTAGAAATTGGCCAATGAGCGTCAACTGGGCCCCCTTCTGTAAATTTAGGGTACCCTTTTTCAAGAGAAGAGGTTGAAGAAAGGCGGTTTCTCAAAAGGTATTTGAACTGATTGGTACAGACTATTCCATGAGAAAACAAATGCTTTTTGGAATTATCATTCACATATTTGCAAGTAGTGAACATTAGGATAACATGACTTTAATGCTTTAACGTAAATGAAAAGCTTCTTTGGTACATCCAAATCCAAAGAAACTGACTGCTTTTCGAGAGTTTTTAAATTTTATATGTTTCGGACTCCCTGGATGCTTTGTAGCCATTTTGGAATATTCTGCGTAACTGAAGGCCGGGCTCCAATTACTGCAGAATCCGGGATGTTTGTCTGGTGAATTAATGACTCAAAAGAAGAAGAGAAAGGCAATTGAGACAGTAAAAAAAAAAAAAATTTTGTGTAGTGACTGTCAAATCAGTGTTTTTGCGAGTGATGTTTTCGAATGCTTTATTTCCAAAAAATAGTACTTATCCTTGGGTCTATTTTTCTGCACCCCATTAAACGTGGCAACGTAAATTTTATGCATCACTTTGTTCCAAATTGCGGAAATCCAGCAAGGTTGCACTCTAGAATAAGCCCTGAGTCACACTGTGGTAAGCCAAGTCACCCTAGTCAAAATAGTGAATGAAAGATTGAGTAATTATTAAGGTTAATATCACATTTATATTTACTTATTAATGTGAATTTATGTTGACACCTTTTTGTTGTAACATTTTCTAGGCATTATCTGCGACAGTCGCAACTATTATTGCTCAGCCATTTGAGCAACTCGCTGAGGCTCTAGGCAAAAGTTTCCGTGCATTGTTTAGGGAAGTCCCCCTTCAGTGGCAGCCATTTGTGTTTATTGCAGTCATCATTATTATTGTTATTGCCATGTTCACACTGAGCGGATTACAAGTAAAATTACCATTTGTAACACTCACTACTGTGCCAGCTATCCCTGGTAACTTCCAGGCCCAGTTACGACAGCTAGAAAATCAGGTTAGAAACGTGGGAGAAACTGTTGCACAAATTAACGATGCTGTACACCAAAGAGAAGCAGTTGACAATGCCCCATTGCAAGGTGACATTCATGACAAGCAAACTGAGATCTTAAATCTTTTGGAAACCATCCGTGAATACCATCAGAAAAGTGCTCAGCTTGCAGTTCAAGGAGGCAGGAGCCAGCAGGAACAGAAGGTTTATGGTCCTGTTGAGAATGCAGATGAAGGGGCTGCAGATGAAAAGCCTCCGAAAAGGGACATTATGGAGTCAAACAAGGATAAAATGCCTGTTCAGAATTCAGAACAAGATACTAAGGTTGGTGTTGAGGACGTGGGCTCTTCTGAAGGGACATGAGGCTATTAGGCTCAATGAGTTCAGAAATTTATATAAATAATAAACAAACTTTGTTGATATTTCAGTGCTAAACACTTTCTAAGTTAGTAATAGTGCTATTATTTATGTGTAGAGAGACTTTGAAATACAGTCAAGTCTCTCTAAGACGGACACCTTTGGGACCGGGACTAAGTGTCCGTCTTAGAGAGGTGTCCATCTTATAGAGAGTCAAATAAAGGGAGTAAAGAAAGGCAGGGACCAACTCTAAGTGTCCATTTTACAGAGGTGTCCGTCTTGTAGAGGTGTCCGTTAAGAGAGAGTCGACTGTACAGACAATCCCCGCTGAAAAGGGGACTATAGAAAGTGACAGTAGTGAGCTTATATGCAAAGATGTTTTTGAGTGATGCATTCCAATCAGTAGTGGACTTCATGCATTCTTGGGCAGTGGTTTGATAAATTTGGTAGAATCAGGGTATGTTAGAAAGGAAAGGGGCTTACTTCTGGTTGACATGCATCACTTAAAAACACCTTAGCTTAAGCTCCCTAATATCAATGAAGTGTCCGTATAAAGTGGTTCATGTTAAATAAATTTAAGTCCAAAAAACACCTTTTATTGGAACAAAAATTTTAAATTGTATGAAAGAAGATCATCACAGTTATAGAAACAACCTTTGCAGATGCAAAAAAGAAAGCCTGAAAAAATTCAGGCTTGTGCAGAATTTGAACCCTTGACCTCTGCAATACTGGTGCAGCACTCTACTAATTGCGCTAACAAGCCAACTGGTTGCAGGTCGTTGAATTGGTTTGTTATAAAGCCATGAAAGGATGATGACAAAGTTATGAATATATGAAAATCATATATTAGAACTACAGGGTGAAGAATTATATGAAAGACGATCATCCTTCATGTAATTCCTCACCCTGCAGTTTTCATCCATGATTTTCACATATTCATAACTTCAAAAATTTTAAAGAAATAAAACAGGTCATCAGCATTTATAGCAAGGTTAAACATCTCTAACTTACACAAAGCCGTTGATAATTCCACAGACCACGTCCATGAAAACACTCAAAAGTGGCTCCTTTAAACATTGCTTTATCACAAACAGTACTGATCTGCAGATCAACTCATGAGGTGCTAAAATGGACAGACATCTTAAATTCATCTTAACCAGTCAACTCTTTCTAAGACAGACACCTTTGGGACGAGCACTAGAATGTCTGTCTTAGAGAGATGTCCATCTTATAGACCAAGTCAAATAGAGGGAGTAAAGAAAGGCAAACTCTAGGTGTCCGTTTTACAGAGGTCCTTTGAGAGAGAGTGGACTGTATTGACATGATGTCACCTGAAAGTATTTTATCATTAGAAAAAGTAAGACATATTACAACACTCAGTTAGCAAAGAAGTGTCCACAGTAGCACTTTCTATTAGAATCTTTTGATTGGACAGGAAAAGTGTTTTCTGTACGGCAAGTAGGTGAAAGTTAGGGGTGTAAAGGCTTTTCGCAAGGAGAAAGGAAACGATCTGTCAAAGACTCAGAGGGGTACATATTAAACAGATAAAAAAGGTCCACATCAGTCCAGCTAGGGCTGCCTGTTTCTTAACCTACTCAAATAAAGTATGCATGTATGTATGCATGTAGGTGTCGATAACACGGCATTTTTACAGTCAGTAAAACGGTGTGTTAAAACTTGCAAGTTGCCTATGATTATACAGTATTTAAAATTAAAATTCTGTGCTCTTGAAATAACTGCTGTAACAAATTTGATTTGCTGGTAGGTGGTCTGAGTTGTGTACAAAATTTGTTGTAAAATGTAACTTAATTGACAGCTGATAGGTGCTCACGTTATGTCAATAATACGGTAAACTTTTTTTAGGTTGTAATTGAAGTAGCAAGTTCAAAACTCTCCTGTGTTGGTTAACATTCATTTGCAAGAACTAATATGGAATAAAATTGCTTGAAATTCAAAATATGAATGAGGTGTTTGATTTAGGAAGCAGGCATTCTGTCTGTGGGCGAACATCTATTCACTATCCAATCAGTCGTTAATCCAATTTAACGCAACAGCTTGTGATGTTTTCTGAAGCAACTAGTGGTACCACAAGTTCCCAGTATCACTAATGACATATACTACTCCCTCCAAACAAAATTCTTGTTGCTTTTATTGACTGAAGTCCATAAATTAGTTTTAGATTACTTTACTTCAGGAAAAATACATCGAAACATAAATAATTTTATCTTAACAATCCAACAAAATACAAAGTTCCTCTGTTAGCACATCTGTGATTTGGAAGAAATTACCTTCCTAACTGTCCAATACATTGAAACTAGCCTGAGATCGCTGAAAAACAAGATACAAAGAGACAAAAAAGAAAAGACAGGCAGCTAAATACTGAGGCAAATATTCATATATGCATGCATTGCAGCAAAGACTGTCATTCCCACATTGGCCTGTGTAGCCACAGACAATGCTGTTCCACTGCACACTTGTCTTTGTGGTGGGATGTGACAACATGTTGCTGGTTTTACAAAAATAACGTACATGTACAGTCGAACCTCCTGTTAGCGACCACCACCCGAGATGGCGGTCATTTACAAGAGATGCCAACTATAAGGCTTTGCCTGGCAAAATTTTGGTGTTTTGGGTAAGTCATGGTTGGTTATGGGAGGTGGTCGCACATGGAGGTTCGACTGTATGTATGAAACTTTACTTTGTTTCCCAACCTGACTAGTTATTATTTTGATGGAGTTTTACTTAAAGAAATTTTGACAGCAATATGCAAAAGAATCTATGTTAACTATCCTCATGATTCAGAGGAGTAATGTCAGTCACCACTAAGCTTTCTTTCATTCATTGTTTCTGAGTAGGAATGGATAGTGTCTATGAAAGTGGCAAGTTTTTCTGGGTCATGGTCTGGATGCATCCCATGTCCTAGATTAGCGATGTAACGTTGAGTGCCAAACTTTCTCAGCATATTCTTCACTGCATAACGAATATCCTCCTGCAAAAGCAAGTGAACCGTTAAAATCATAAAATCATATTTATGCAAAAACATTTTCAACTGGACTTTATAGGTTTACATATCTGGCCCTCTTATATGGTGTAAAAGTATCATGAAATTGATGCAAAATTACTAAGAGCCACCAGTAAAGAGACAATAATAAATAGGGATTTTTTAATAAACAATTATTGGATAAGGTTTTTGTGACATGCGCAATAATCAAGGCCGAGGCTGATAACACTTGCGGAGACAGTGATTATTCCTGATATCACAAAAACTCGATCTATTGTTGTATTATACATTGTTTTGAAGAAAACAAACACAGCACTGCATGGATCACAGTTTGACATTGCTCTTGGAAATCAAGATAATATGTGCTTGCACCCTACAGATTAATCACTAATCTGCTAGCAGATAACTAACTAATCTTTAGGTTGCGCTGATTTCCTAATTACCGGTAAGTGTAGGGTCTTAGCCAATGAGAAGTCAGAGAGTAAGTAAAATGTATAATAATTTAACTTATTACTTACATGGCTTCCATAAAGACAGGCTGGATCAAGGTTCCCCTGAAGAGTCACAGTTGGTGCAACAATCCTACCAACAAAAATGTTACTGATTAAAGTACATGACATAGATAGCACCTCAGTAACCTGGAATTTATATTGCGGGATCATATTGGATGTCTGTAGCTGTAAGACAAAGTGGCAGTACTACCCAATGATGGTCAAACTTGAAGTAAGACAACACCGTCTGAGGAAAATTCTACTTGGTACCTAGTCGATTCCTAATTGATTGCTATCTCTTACTGCATGAAATTAATTCAGTGGTACAGGACGGCAGGATTGCGAAAACAAAGGGTTCCACGGTCTCTTGAGGAGTCTGCTGTGATGGTTGATGGAGACTAAACATCCAATAACATGATCATTGGATAGCATCAGAGAAGTAAGGTAGGGCACAAGGTTGTAGCTACAGCTGTAGTAGCATTGTTTCGGGTACCCGGTAATCACAGAGGCCCTCATAGGGGTGATACTTATGTCCCTAGTCTAAATTTCAAAACCCATCATTTCATGTATTGAGGAGGAACCTATATCCCTGTTGTAACTATATCTGCAATTTTCTTTGTTAATGTGGGTCACAGTTTTACCCATCTTTGTGTCTTTTTTCACCATTTTAGGCGTCTCAGGTCTCTGTTTCAAGGCCGTCTTGCTTGTTGAAGTTTTACCCTAACAGGGCCGGCCTCATTACACGATCAGCATGATACATCAGGAGCTACTCTACGACATTTTGGAACAGAGTGTACTGTCTACTGGGACTGTGGAGCCGTTCACCTATATATTATACCGGATTCATGCAGCTGCATTTTGCAAGTATGCAGACATATAGGCAGAAAATCCATACCCTATCCCAGACTAACTAGATGTATGAACCAGAACCTCTTACGTTCTTCACAAGTGATCAAATTTCCTGAAGTGATACCCTATAATTTCCAGTCTAAATGCTTCAAAACTCTGACCTTTGAGCAGCATTCCTTACCTAGTACATGCATATAATCAATAAAATAAATTATAGTATGTCCCCCACTGCAGGGCAACTCTGCGCCAAAATACGTACCAGTTGATCTGCACTTAAGACCCTTTAACCCTTTCGGTCCCAAGAGTGGCCAATATCAATTTTCTCCTAACATTGTTTGCATATCACCAAGAAAAAAGTGTAGGAGTATTTAGAAATTGATCACCAAAGAATTTCTTTGATCTTTTTTCAAATTCACTCAACATTCTTTTATAAGGCGATGTATGGAGACAAGTCTGGAGAATTTTGTACATGGATATCTGGGGCTCAGAGGGTTAGCATCATAATGATGGGTTTACAATAATTCTCGCCTCACCTTGCATCTTTAGCTGACATTGTCCAGTCCAAGCTAACAACATCATATCCAGTCTGAGAAAGTTCCTTGATGGCATAGTGTGCACCCTTAGCAAAAATTGTCTGCAAAAGAAAAATAATATTTTAAAAATAGTTGTTACTCGTTACAGTCTTTGTCTATAATGGCCAAAGGAAAAAATTAACAAAACTTCCAAATTCCTTTTTGTAAAATTCCAAAAAATAAGTATCATGATGACCAAACAAATGCTCTGCCTAACGGTTTCATATCAGTCGTACGTAACCCTCTAGGATTTTGTATAGTATAATTTCTGTAAAATAAATTACAAAAAATGAAACCCCTGGACCATCTTTTTATGTGCGTTTTAATGTTTACTCAATTAGTCTGAAGACTCAACATTATTAAGCTGGCAGCTCACCATTGGTACAGCATCAGATCCTAACTTTTCCTTTACTTTTTCAACAATTTGCCTGAGGTACGGCAGTGAACAAAGTGTAAAAGTGTCATAACCTATCACTTCTGCGTGAGACTCAAACACTTGCAGCATCTAAATGAGACAAATAATTAATTTATTAGCAGCAAAAAAATCCTACCTGTGGGTTACAAGGCTTATGCACAGATGTTTTAATTGTAGTTGTCACAGGTCAAATTTGACTTAAGGCTAAAATCTTAACCTAAGTTGCTTCTCAGTTTCCTTTGACACTTACAGGTAGGAGACAAAGAATATTGAGAATCAACCTAGCAGTTAAATCAAAATTTAAAACCTGAAATAAAATTTCACCTGTAACATGGTCAAAACTTCTTGGTCAAGGTTACTTACGGGTAGTGGTCCCTTACAAAAGCTTTTAATTATAAATTTTCATTAAAGCACAGATCGAGCTCAAGACACAGTTCAAACAGGGTAAGGCTGGTCTTAACTATAGTTAGTCACTTAATAATGAGTTTGGGCGGTTGCTAAAGGAGAGTTTCCATATTGTAAGTGTGGTTTTGTGCTGGCTGAGGAACGAAAGAAGTGGAAACATTTTTCTCAAACTCGGCTGGGATTTTGGGTTCGAGTGTGTGGGGGGACTTCAGCTGGCATGTCAGAGTTTATTTGTTTTTGTTGCCTTCCGCCATTACCTGACCTTCCCCTCCCACACACCCTTCATGTGTTTTTTGGGTTGTAGGATTTCAAGTAGTGCCTTAGTTCCAGTTATTCTTGTATGTTAATCTATTGTATCTAGGCTCAGTTTCAGCTGTTTTGTTAGCTCTCTTTTGGTGCTGTAACGCTAATGATTCGTAGTGTTGATAAAATAAAGGTCGGGCTGCATGGTCGGCTCGGCATGGCTCCCAGTTGTGTGGGAGAATTAAACTTTATGTTGTTTTTTTTTTTGAGAGGGGGATAACAGTGTACACATACTGTACCTTTCACACCTGGGAATAGATGATTCAGATAGTAAATGTAACAAATAATATTATTAAGTCCGTATAATATTTACCTGAGCTCCAGCTCGGACCTGTAGCACCAGATAATCAATAATTAAATCTGTCATCCGCTGCAGAAGTTGACTGGAAACTTCTAAATGCTGATGTAAGAATTTACGAGCTTTGTTGAAAGTCTTGCTACTTTCTCCTTCAATCATGTAGCACAAAAGGGTCCACTTCAAAAAGAAAACACTCAATAATAGGTTAAACAGAAGATTCCTGTTAAATAATAAGAGTCTAAAGAACTTTATACTTGATGGTAATAATGGTTTCGTATCAAACAGGCTCCATTCCCATGCAAGCTGTGAAAAATGTTTGCAAAATAATCCTTATTCTGTCATAAACACCCACCCACCCTCAGGGAAGGGACAAGTAGTTAATGCTTATAGAGGTTTTGTTTAAAGTGAACTTAATTACTGACAATTTTGTCTGCAGGGACTCTGTTAACTGGCAGCTAAATGGAGGGTGGCTGCTTAATACAAAGAGAATTATAGTTTTCAAATGATAATTATTATTTTATTAGCCTCCAGTAATTTTGTTTATAGTGAACAAACGGATGAATTTAGGTTTGTGGGAAACTGCCCACCTACCCCTCCCCTAAGCTAACATTAACACTTAATTCTTGCTTTGGGCAAAATGATGGGTTAGGGGAGGGGTTGGTGGGCAGTTTCCCAGAAACCTACATCAGGGTACAAAGAAATTCATTTTTACAGCTTGCCATTCGAGCAAGCTGAATCTAGCATTTACTAGCCCAGAGGTAATTTCAGCTAGCCCCAAAAACTTTTTGACCCGCAAAATTGATTTCACAGTTCTTCTGTTATTCGAATTCCTCAAAAAACATCACTTGCCCGTCTGGCAAGTTAAAAACAGAATTCACTAGCCCGATAGCAAAATCCACTAGCCCCGGGCTATCAGACACTGCTTTCTTTGCACGCTGCTACATTGATCCGAACAAACATCAAAAATAGAGTGACAAACATGTTTTTAGTAGAAACTTCTATGAACTTTGTTGTAAAGGAATAGGAGAGGATAATAATTTGAAGCACTAAAAGACTGGCCTCATTGAGTGACACTTTTCTTACCGGTGCTCCAGAAAAACCAATCAAGGGAACCTTGCCTTCCAGCTTAACCCTTGTCAGATTTATAGCACGAAACACATATCCCAGTGACTTCTGTAGATCAACTTCCTGTTTAAGTTTCTGTGAAGTAGATAATATTGTGCACAGTAAAGTGAGTGTTCTCCCACCCATGAAGAGCAAATAATTCAGGAAAAGATAATTGTCACCTCAATGTCACTTGGTTCTCTGATTGGATCTGGGAAAACTGGACCCTAAAATAGAGGAGAAAAAATAATATTTTGCATCCAAAAATTATCAATTTCTAATAAAATTATATATAAATAATATAACTTAACCCAGTCATACGGTTTTTATTATTATTTCGTATTCACACATGCATGTCTGTACAGTATACAAGTAACATATTACATTATCTCCTCGGTCATTATCTTACACACAGATGGGGGGTTAGCACTTACTTTTCCAGGGATCATTTCAACTGTCATTCCAAGAGCCTGTTGAATCAAAAACAGGAAAAAAGGTAACAAAGACTCATTAGTACTGATAGGGTAATAGGATTCAGTTTCTCAAACCCCAAATTATTACAACTGTATACCACTATTGCCCCCGCCCTCCTCCGCCCTCCGGTCCCATGTCCAAACTCATTCTTAAGTATGCCAAGTATCAAATTTCTCCTCACAGTATCACTGCCAGATCACATGCGCAGGTCAAGAGAATGAGTGCAATGATCAGCGCTGGTGAGATGTCTTGAAATTTGAACTAATTCTCTCAATCAGTACAAATAAAAAACGTATGGAGAACAGTGAGGAGAATGTGCATGCTGATATTACAGGAGGACCTGAGTACATGTACCCACCTGAGGAATGACAAGGATGTCTGAAAAAATGATAGCAGCATCCAGAGGAAATCTTCTTATAGGCTGCAAAAAATTACCAACATTGAGGTGAGATAATTAAATAATTTGGTATACATCTACCATATTTCCACAAATAAGCATCCACGCTCTAATAAGTGTTAAATACACTCTAAGAACATTATTAATTAATTGAGAAAACACAGTATATACCTGATCCAATGATTCATTGTTGAAATTTACTAATTATGGCTTCAAGTGTTGCATAATCAATGGGCATGGTGAAGTGGATGTATCATAAAAGTCAGATTTCAAAATAATCCAAACTTGTGAAAGGCTTGTTTACCTGTAAAGTAAGTTCACACGCCAACTCTGGAGTTTGAACCATCTTGAAGAAATCAGCATTGTTTTCTTCCTTTAATTTACGGAATTCTGAGGAAAAAAAAATTAACTTATTGGCATATCATTAGGGAAAGTGTTTTTGCTCCCTACCCCCTCTTGAGCTCTCCTCCCACCCCATACAAATATGTATAACAGCTTGGGACTTTGTACAGCTGTATTCTGCCTCATTCCTGACATGTCATTCTCTAGCAATTACAGTGGAGTTTATCCAACGTGTCCAAAAACTCTATGATATGTCTGGATGGGTGAATGGGTGCCTCCGTCATGTTACCACAACTGCCAAAACTCAACAGCTTTATTTTCCCTTTAATCTCACTGTAAGAGTACAACACTTGAATGGGAAAATACAAAATACTGAAGTTAAATGAGGTCACTTTTGCCCTTCATTTTGCGCTTGGGTGTCCTGTGCAATAAAGTCAGCTGAAATGACCCGGCCGATGAAACAACAACAAAAAAAGTGCTAAGGGAGCTTTAACTAGGATAAAAAGAAATCACGATGTTATCCAGCCTATGACAGGAACTAGACCAGTAACTGGAAATCCTAGTTGTGTGCCGAGCGCAAAATCACGATCTTGACTCAGCAACTTACCTGGGAGATAGCGCCCCGCTTGTCGCATAACCCATACGGGAGCCCGCTCAGTTGTTTCCCCACGGGCTGCTCGCAAAATCAGATCATTTTTCATTGGCGGGAAGCCATTCTGCGTTTCAAAATCAGTCATTGCAGTCTAAATTAAAAATATCGTAGACTTTTTCGTTCCCTTTCTTAGCAAAAGAGCGATGATTAAAAAATTATAGGGGAGCTGGGTACTAATTTCCCGCGCACAGACTTGTGGGTGTTCCTTGGTCGCCGCCATCTTGCCTTGAAGATGTTGGGTTCATTTTCTCGTTCCGTTCCTCGTCTTTTTAGACAACCAGGGTCCGCGATCTTACGGAGATGTTTCGCTGCTGAAGCTGCTGTAGGGCGCTTTGGTATGGCTCTAACGTTTGGTTCTCCTACAGAGGTAAGTAGTTGAAAATTTAGAGTAGTATGGTGGAAACGTGGTGTGCCGGCTCGACGTGTTTATAAATGCAGTTTTAAAATAAGCCCGACTGTCTCTTGACAAGGAGATAACTATTTTACCATCTTTGGCTACTAGAAATATCTACCTGTAGGGTACATGTTGTTTTTGATGTGGGGAAACTTTTTAACAGAAAGTATCATGATATGTTGAGTTATATTAGGTCAAGTTTCCCAATATAATTTTGCAGTAGCCTAGGGGCCTTTCCGGGTATTGAAATTATTCTGGCGGCCGTGAAAAAAGTATGGCAGCTGTGATGGGTTTAAGCAGAAGGATAACTGGTAACTGCTTATTTACAAAAATGTGTGATTATGTTTGCCACAACACAGCTTGAAACAGCCGTCTTTCATCGCTCTGATTCTCAGAGCTAAGAGGCAGAGAAAAACAAATGGTGCCATTTCTACAGTCTATACTTCCACAAGACCAAAGGTTTCAACCAATCAGCTCATAGGAAATCACACAGTTATAATTGTAAAAAAACAAAATGCAGTATCACTGACAAGAATGTTGACAGTCTCGACTCAAGACTTGTTGATTTTTGCATCTTGAAACTCACAGTGAGAATTGAGTCTTGAGTCCAGACTGTCAGCTTACTCTTGAGTGTACTGTACCTGCACGAGTTCTAGCCAGGCGTTACTGTAAGCGCTGTTTGCTATAACTGTGCTTGCAACTGTATTTAGATACTCTCAGACCTGCCCTCAAGGGAAGGAAAGGGAAGGCACCAAACAGCTGCCTAATAATGATTCCAAACCAGAAGGTGGCCACTGAATAGGAGACTTACATAATCAGACTATTGTTTTCTCATGCAAATGAGTCCCATTGTTTTCTAACTCTAAAAACAATAGTCCACAGTCTACTTTACACTGCCCCCTTACATAATAGAGACTTGAATGTGACAATAGTCTTAATCAGGACCACACTTACCCTGATGATTGTATTCCGCCTACTTAAATATGAAATGACTCCTTGATTCAAATGTTTGTCGTTTTAGACATTCTATTCAGAAGTTGATGTGAAGCAAGTTGATGTAACTACTACTACTGGAAGCTTTGGCATTCTACCAAGCCATGTACCCACCCTAGCTACTCTAAAACCAGGACTTCTCACAGTACATGATGACGGAGGTGCTACTAAATATTTTGGTCAGTATTACAGGCCACAGTTAGTTCTATCATAATAAATAAAAATGATTATTATTAATTTTATCCCTCAACCTTTCAATATCAGTGTGTTTGTAATCAACCTTTCTCACCTAAAATCCTGAACAAAAGTCCAGGAAAGTCATTGAATATTTCCCATTACCATTTATTTTCAGGATGCCTTCTTAACCCTTAAAGCCCCAATATCCACATACGAATTCTCCAAACTGATCTCAATACATTTCCTGGAAGAATAAGTTGTGAATGAGAGAATTTGTTGAAAGATCAAAGCATTTTCCCTTAGGTGATCATTGAATTGATTCTCATAACCTTTTCTTTCAATTATGTATTGATATCATTAGGAGAAATTTGATGTTGGTCACTCTTGGGACTTCAAATTCGTCATATCGCACTGCGTGTTTGCAAACTTCAAGTGGGTTTTTCTGTTCCATCAATCATTTGAGTGGGGGTGGAGTTAGTGCAAATCACAATGCAATGCACTTGCCCAGCTTGGCCTTCAAAGACAAAATTGAGAATGACCCTAAACTGCTTAAGATTAGTGAAGGAAACTCACAATAATGAGTGGAATTTTTGTTGAGGGCAGGAGGCAGACATTGCTTTATTCTTGCAGGAGACAAGAATAAGAAAGATCATAAAAAGCTTTGAAGAAAACTAGTCGATCGTTGCCCGAAACAGGACAATCAGAAGCAGCGAATCTTGAAATACAGAAGCAAACAAAGTGGATCGAAATGCACCAATCACAAGTAAATGTGTGTTTCCTAAGAGGTCCACTAACATGACTGACGGAACAGAGAAACCCAAAATTCCTTAGAAGTTTGCAAAATGTGCAGCGCGATACAACAAATTTGGCTATAAAGGTTTAAAGAATTGCTTTTTTTTTCAGAAATGCCTTGTTTTTACCTTTCCCCACCCCATGCAATTTCAAAAGTTTAGTAAGGTTGGGGATATATACCAGTAACCCCTGATTTGTGTTTAAAATATTTTGTGTCAAGTATATGACATTTTGGACTAAGAAATGATGTTTGAGGATGTTTTGGAATCATTGGAATTGATAGAAATTACAAATTTTTGTTTTTGTTACTGTCGAACATCCACTAACAGCCACTTCTCCACAACAATCACTTTTATGGCAGACAATCCAGGCATCGACTGTTGTTTAACTCTCTACAACAGCCAATTTTTTCTGCCCCAAAGGTGGCCATTGATAAGAGGTTCAACTGTATTTCAGCCTGATATTATAGCTAATTGACAATTGTGTTCCTTGTGAAAGAGGCTGGCCCTTACAATGTATATAGAACCCTGAGATCCTTGGCCACATGGAGTGATCAATGTTTGCTCTACTGTGCCTGTAAATGGTGCACGAATAGAATGCATTAAATAATGTTATTATTCATTCAAAATATTTCCCCGATTCTGATTGGCTAAAAGCACACGTTTAATTCACCATAACCAGTTACTGATGACCAAATTTGGAAGAATTTTGACTTTAATGAGGAAATGACATAAAAAATGCAGCGTTTTCGCAGGTTAAGGCATCGTTAACCGAGAAGACGTGGGGTCTAGGTTGAGTTGTTTTGGTTGTGAACTTGAAAAAATGGCGGACATTTCACTTGTTTCAAGAGTAAGAACTAGGCGAAAAAATAGCTAAAAACATGGCAAGAACAGCAAGAAGACAACTCGAAGGGCGACATCTGCTATTTGGAGAATATCTGTGGAGACGGACAAACCTAAACGTACACTATCAAAGATGAACTAAACATCAATGGATCGATGGAGGTAAGTATGTTTTAGCTATGTTTTTAAACTAGGAATTATTTTGAATGAATAATAAAACAGTTATTGAATTCGGCTTTCGTATCATATGAAGAATTATGGAGATCGAGGAGGGTGTTATCCGTCGAGGCCGTAGGCCTAGGCGGATAACACCCTCCGAGATCTCCATAATTCTTCATTAGATACTCAGCCTCATTCATTAACTGTTAATTAAGATGATCTTTTCTTCTGTTAATAGCGAGCAGTGGAACAGTGTCCATTAATGCTGACTCCACAGTTCAAATCCTGGCTGAGGAAGCCCATCCTTTAGAAAGATTTGACCCACAGGTACAGTGTATGGTAGTGTACCTTGTCAGCTTTGTTGTGCATCACTATTCATTCTGTGTTTGGCCAGTGATCCAACCACTGTACAGTTTTTGCATGTGATAGTGACTTGACATTATCACCAACCGGTAGCTGGGGCTAGTATCAAAGAGTCACAGAAATCTGATAAGATGTCTTTATTTAGAGGCACAGATAGAGAAGTTGAAGGGAATAGGAAAGAGGGGAGGCCCAAATTGTATATTAGGCAAAGCCAGCATCTCTGCTCTTCCCACATTCCTCAATTTGTTTTGGTTTTCGTCAAAAAGGGAGGCAATAATAGGCCACTTGCCCTAAGAGGTCACGTGACCAATGCTTCCTTTAAACAATGAGTTGAATTCTTACTGATGCCAAAATTGACAGAGCACATAAAAATTATCTTACACCCAAAATTTGAGGGGAAATGCATTAAAGGGAGACATTTTATGGCACTCTGTTTTTTCAACAAAGTAGTATGTTTTGTATTGGCTGCCATGTTGGAGGGCATACTCTTGCCCTCCAACATGACGGCCATAACTACTTTTTGCTTGTATCTTGTTAAACGTTTGATAGTTACACCCAGAGGTGCTGTAAATGTTACCACATCATCTTTTCAACATTTTCCTCGAAGTTTAAGTGCTAAATTAATTTGTGTTCAGAAAGAGGCAATTCATTATTTTGAAAATCACAATTTGGTCACATGACCAGCGTCGAACTTACTCATTTTAAGAAAATGGCGCGAGTTTGAAAAAATAAATCACTATTTTTTTGTTTAAGATATGACCAACTAATCATTTTTCGAAGACAACATCATAACGTGTATAACTTTCATTTTCATAAAAATGATGTCACATGACCTGTTAGTGCAAATGGCCTGTAATTGAGGCTGTGCATGTACGTACATAAGACTCTGTCTAGGTGTTGTGTTGGATTACCGGTACACTGCAAGACTTTTATTGGCTGTACATATAATTATCAAAATAATATAATCAAGAGAAAAGGAGATATGAATTAATAAGTTATGATTACCAATGCAATAATGCTTTGATATTTTTTCAAATTGTAATATTCAGTATGGAAATGTGTGCAAATCAGTCAGGAGAATATATTCTGTCCATATTGGGGCTTAAAGGGATAACAGTTACATGTACATGTACCATATTTATTTGATTAAGCACCGCGGCATTTATTAAATTTTTAGTGTTTCCAATGGGGCATTCATTCAAGGGCTGCATTTATTTTTCAGTGACTTTTCTTAAATCACTGGCAACAGTTATTGTAAATCATTTGTAAATATTATGTAATTTAAAGGTCCCAATGTCTCTTATTTTGTTGAGATAGAATCGTAATTAAATGTCTGAATGGGGTTAATTACGAAGTTGTACCAAGGTTTTTCTTGTTATCCTGGAGTAAATGCAGCATTCTTTTGATTGGGTGCAGTGTTGATTCAAGGGCTGCGTTTATTAGGAAATTTGTTTTCATCTGTGGAGTTTGATCAAGGGCGGCGTTTAATCGAATAAATATGGCATGCAACTGTCCCAAGGGTGATGGGCTGCTAAGAAAATTACTGCTCTTTATTTTGCAAAGTGAAATTTGTGTACTTGTTTTAAATTAATTTTGACTTTGATCTCTTGTGTAATTAAGAATTAACAACCGTGTGAATAATAATATTTTTATCTGTTTTTTTTTTTTTACAGGCCGTCAGTCAGCAGCTAGAACAGGCCCAACAAAATCTGTCCAGTGCATCTGGAGAAGAAGATAAGGCCAAGGCTCAAATTGCTGTAGAGTGTTTAGAGGCCTTAAATAAAGCTCTTGGACAATAAGTTCACAGCTTGATCTTGTACATTTGTGAGAACTGGGTAAAATTAGTATTGGTCTCTATACTGGACTTAAAGGATGTGTTAATGTAGGAAAATCAACGCGTTTGATACCTGTGACCTTGTCACACTACTGTTCATTGCTGTGGGTTGTTGTTTCTTAAACTTGACAGTTTTAGTGAATTTCTACACGTAAATGATTAATCTTTCTTAGCTATGAGTGCCAGCACCTTTGATTCACTTAGGGTGGCAAACATTTTGAATAAATTAATTTCAATATCACTTAGTTTTTGTGGTCTACTTGTTTTTCCTTCTTCATACTTCTCCAAGTACTGTTTATGGGAATGTACAACTGTAACTATGAGAATCTTAGATTACTTTTTGAGACTTCCCTGTGGTGTTTTCCTGAAAAAAAAGGCAAACCTATTTTAATTACTTCAGTATTTATGTATTTATATTTCTGTCAAAAAGCTAAGATGTCCCGAAAATTTGGTTAAAGCTCACAATTACATTTTCCATAAAACTAACCCACTTAGATTGTAGTACGGACCCTAGTTAAAACTGACAGTGAACGCTTTTCTGTGTCCTGAGTAACAAACTCTCATATATATTGTATCAAATACCACAAGCACCGGCTAGGTGCCGTGCTTGATTACCATGTTGTTGTCACTTGCAAATGCTTCCCAGCTGTCTGCATTGCTCTTGGCTAGCATCATGTGGCTCTTGCAGACACCCTTTGAATCAATGGACGACCAACATATTAAGAACCTACTGAAGGCTTTTCATACAGGATGCGTTTTGATGTGCATTGGTGCTACATGTATGGTATTCGAGTCTGCACAGGTCATGAGATGCATACTTTTCTTCAAGTAAAGGTCTTGGTAGGTATTCTACCCATTTCTAGCTTTATTCTGCTAGTCCATGGTTTTCGTCAACGTTGTTGATATTCTGGATACCAAAAATGTTTTCTGGAGTAGAAAAATAAACTTTTCAAAAACGCAAAAGAATCAAAATTTTCCAAAAGAGTTAGTCCATAGATTTTTGATCAAAAAATAAAAATTATTATGTAAATTATGATCAACTTCTAACCCTGTTACACAATCCTAGAGTTGTGGCATGTGGCTGGCCAAACAAACCAAAGAGTGAAAATATAATAATTCTAGGAATAGATTCTAGAAAACAGGAATTTTTCTGAAAGGGTTAGTCCATAGTTTTGGCCAAAAATTCGCAATTTTTAAATCTTTTTCGTCTTGGAAAAATACGCCAGGAAAATGTGTTTGAGAATATTTTAGAAAGAAGAAACCCTTTCCAAACTGTAAAAATAAGACGTTGAAACAGTCTAAACATTGGGATGTTTCCAAACGGGTTAGTCCATGGTTTTGCCCAAAAATAGGCAATTTTTCCATCTTTTTATTTCAGGCAAAATAGCCCAGGAAAATGTATTTGAGAATTTTCTATAAAGAAAAAAAAACCTTTCATGACTACAAAAACAAGAAGATGAAAACAATTGGCCATTTCTCCATCTTTTAATTTCAGGCAATGAAGGCAACAAAAATGTCTTAAATCTAACCTGAAAAACCGCCTTTCTTGGCTAAAAAAACGAGAAGTTCAAAAAGTCGAAAAATTGAGATTTTTCCATTTCTCAGTTAGCCATTTCTCCATCTTTTTATTTAGGCAATAAAGGCTACCAAAATGTGTTTTACGATATTTTAGAAAAAAAAACAAAACAAACAACTTTCTAAGCTACAAAAACAAGAAGTTAAAACAGTCGAAAAACTGAGACTTTTCCAAAGGGGTTAACCAATGGCTTTGCTAAAAAAAATGGCCATTTTTTCAAATTGATTTTTTTAAGCCAATATAGGCCAGAAAAATGTGTTTTACGATATTCTAGAACGAAAAAACGCCTTTCTAGGCAACAAAAAACAATAAGTTTAAAAAGTCAAAACCTTTAGATTTTTCCATTTTTCCTTCTTTTTTTTAGGCAACATAAGCCAGGAAAATGTGTTTTACGATATTCTAAAACGATAAAACGCCTTTCCAGACTATAAGAACAAGAAGCTAAAACAGTAAAAAAATTGACAGTTTTCCAAAGGGGTTAGTTAACCCGTGGTTTTGGTCAAAAATTGGCCATTCTTCCTTTCTCTTTTTTTGTAGGCAACATAGGCTACGAACATGTGTTTTACGATATTCCAAAACGACAAGACGCCTTTCTAGACTATAAAAACAAGAAGTTCAAAACCTCTAAATTTGAGATTTTTCCAAAGGGGTTAACCCACGCTTTTGGTAAAAAATATCCCCTTTTTCAAAAAATGGCCATTTTTCCATCTTTTTTTTTAAGCGATATAGGCTAGGCAAATGTGTTTTACGGTAGTCTAAAACGATGAAACGCCTTTCTAGGCTATAAAAACAAGAAGTTCAGAAAGTTCAGGGGTTAACCCATGCCTTTGGTCAAAAAATGGCCATTTTTCCAACTTTTTGTTTTAGGCAATATAGCCCAGAAAAAAAGTGTTTTACGATATTCTAGAACAGAAACACGCTTTTCTACGGAATGAAAACAAGAAGTTCAAAAAGTGGAAAATTTGACATTTTTCCAAAGGGGTTATTAACCCATGGTTTTGGTCCAATAACGGCCATTTTTCCAAGTTTTTGTTTTAGGCAATATAGGCCAGGAAAATGTCTTTCATGATATTCTACAAGGAAAAAACGCCTTTCTAGACTATAATAAAAGAAGTTCAAAAAGTCAAAAAATTGATATTTCTCCAAAGGGGTTAACCCATTGTTTTGGTCCAAAACAGGTCATTTCCCCCTTTTTTTTTTAGCCAATATAGGCCAGGAAAATGTCTTTAACGATATTCTAGAAAGAAAAAACGCCTTTCTAGGCTGCAAAAACAAGAGGTTCAAAAAGTCAAAAAACTGACATTTTTCCAAAGGGGTTAACCCATGGTTTTCGTCGAAAAATGGCCATTTTTCCAACTTTTTTTTTTTAGGCAATATAGGCCAGAAAAATGTCTTTTAAGATATTCTAGAACGAAAAAACGCCTTTCTAGGCTATAAAAACAAGAAGTTCAAACAGTCGAAAAAATGGCATTTTTCCAAAAAGGTGAGCCCATGGTTTTGGTCCAAAAAAGGCCATTATTCCAACTTTTTTTTTTAGGTAATATAGGAAACGAAAATTTCTTTTAGGATATTCTAGAACGAAAAAACGCCTTTCAGGGCTATAAAAACAAGAAGTTAAAAAGGCTAAAAATTGACATTTTTCCAAAGGGGTTAACCCATGGTTTTGGTTTAAAAATGGCGATTTTTCTAACCTTTTTTTTTTTGGCAATATAGCATAGAAAAATGTCTTTTACAATATTCTAGAACCAAAAAACGCCTTTCTAGGCTATAAAAACAAGAAGTTCAAAAACTCGAAAAATTGACATTTTTCCAAAGGGCTTAACCCATGGTTTTGGTTTAAAAATGGCGATTTTTCTAACTTTTTTTTTTTTAGGCAATACAGGAAAGGAAAATCTCTTGTACGATATTCTAGAACGAAAAAACGCCTTTCTAGGCTATAAAAACAAGAAGTTCAAAAAGTCGAAAAATTGACATTTTTCCAAAGGGGTTAAGCCATGGTTTCGGTAAAAAAATGGCCATTTTTTCCAACTTTTTTTTTTAGTTAATATAAGCCAGGAAAATGTCTTTACGATATTCTAGAAAGAAAAAATGCCTTTCTAGGCTATAAAAACAAGAAGTTCAAAAAGTCGAAAAATTGACATTTTTCCAAAGGGGTTAACCCATGGTTTTGGTTCAAAAAAGGCCATTTTTCCAACTTTTTTTTTCTTGGCAATATAAGTCAGGAAAATGTCTTTTACGATATTCCAGAAGAAAAAAACACTTTCCTAGGCTATAAAAACAAGAAGTTCAAAAAGTCGAAAAATTGAAATTTTTTTAAAAGGGAAAACCCATGGTTTTGGTTCAAAACTGGCCATTTTTCCAACTTTTTTTTTTAGGCAATATAGGGCAGCAAAATTGTCTTTTACGATATTCTAGAACGAAGAAACGCCTTTCTAGGCTATAAAAAAACGAAGTTCAAAAAGTCGAAAAATAGACATTTTTCCAAAAGGGTTAGGCCATGGTTTTGGTCCAAAAAAGGCCATTTTTCCAACTTTTTTTTTTCAGGCAATATAGGGTAGCAAAATTATCTTTTACGATATTCTAGAAAGAAAAAACGCCTTTCTAGGCTATAAAAAAAGGAAGTTCAAACAGTCGAAAAATTGAAATTTTTCCAAAGGGGTTAGCCCATGGTTTTGGTCCAGAAAAGGCCATTTTTCCAACTTTTTTTTCAGGCAATATAGGAAAGAAAAATCTCTTTTAGAATATTCTCGAACGAAAAAACGCCTTTCAGGGCTATAAAAACAAGAAGCTGAAAAAGTCGAAAATTTGACATTTTTCCAAAGGGGTTAGCTCATGGTTTTGGTCCGAAAAAGGCCATTTTTCCAACCCTTTTTTTTTTTAGCATTATAGGAAAGGAAAATGTCTTTAAGGATATTCTAGATCTAAAAAACGCCTTTGTACGCTATAAAAGCAAGAAGTTCAAAAAGTCGAAAAATTGACATTTTTCCTAAGGGGTTAACCCATGGTTTTGGTCCAAAAATGGCCGTTTTTTCCATTTTTTTCTTTGTTGGCAATATAAGTCAGGAAAATGTCTTTTACGATATTCTAGAAAGAAAAAAAGGCCTTTCAGGGCTATAAAAAAAGAAAGTTCAAAAAGTCGAAAAATTGCCTTTTTTCCAAAGAGGTTAGCCCATGGTTTTGGTCCAAAAAAGGCTATTTTTCCAACTTTTTTTTTAGCCAATATAGGGCAAGAAAATTGTCTTTTACGATATTCTAGAACGAAAAAACGCCTTTCTAGGATATAAAAACAAGAAGTTCAAAAAGTCGAAAAATTGACATTTTTCCAAAGGGGTTAACCCATAGTTTTGGTCCAAAAATGGCCATTTTTCTAACTTTTTTGGGGGGGCAATACAGGAAAGGAAAATGTCTTGTACATATTCTAGAACGAAAAAACGCCTTTCTAGGCTATAAAAACAAGAAGTTTAAAAAGTCGAAAAATTCACATTTTTCCAAAGGGATTAAGCCATGGTTTTGGTAAAAAAATGGCCATTTTTTCCAACTTTTCTTTTTAGGCAATATAAGCCGGGAAAATGTCTTTTACGATATTCTAGAAAAAAAAAAAGCCTTTCTAGGCTATAAAAAGAAGAAGTTCAAAAAGTCGAAAAATTGACATTTTTCCACAGGGGTTAACCCATGCTTTTGGTTCAAAAATAGCCATTTTTCCAACTTTTTTTTTCTTGGCAATATAAGTCAGGAAGATGTCTTTTACGATATTCTAGAACGAAAAAACGCCTTTCTTGGCTATAAAAACAAGAAGTTCAAAAAGTCGAAAAATTGACATTTTTCCAAAGGGGTTAACCCATGGTTTTGGTCCAAAAATGGCCATTTTTCCAACTTTTTTTTTTAGGCAATATAGGAAAGGAAAATTTCTTTTACGATATTCTAGAACGAAAAAACGCCTTTCAGGGCTATAAAAACAAGAAGTTCAAAAATTCGAAAAATTGACATTTTTCCAAAGGGGTTAACCTATGGTTTTGGTCCAAAAATGGCCATTTTTCCAACTTTTTTTTTCAGGCAATATAGGGTAGCTAAATTGTCTTTTAAAATATTCTAGAACGAAAAAACGCCTATCTAGGCTAGAAAAACAACAAGTTGAAAAAGATGAAAAATTGACATTTTTCCAAAGGGGTTAACCCATGGTTTTGGTCCAAAAATGGCGATTTTTCTAACTTTTTTTTTGGGCAATACAGGAAAGGAAAATGTCTTGTACCATATTATAGAACGAGAAAACGCCTTTCTAGGCTATAAAAACAAGAAGTTCAAAAAGTCAAAAAATTAACATTTTTAAAGGGGTTAAGCCATGGTTTTGGTCCAAAAAAGGCTATTTTTCCAACTTTTTTTTTAGCCAATATAGGGCAAGAAAATTGTCTTTTACGATATTCTAGAACGAAAAAACGCCTTTCTAGGATATAAAAACAAGAAGTTCAAAAAGTCGAAAAATTGACATTTTTCCAAAGGGGTTAACCCATAGTTTTGGTCCAAAAATGGCCATTTTTCTAACTTTTTTGGGGGGGCAATACAGGAAAGGAAAATGTCTTGTACATATTCTAGAACGAAAAAACGCCTTTCTAGGCTATAAAAACAAGAAGTTTAAAAAGTCGAAAAATTCACATTTTTCCAAAGGGATTAAGCCATGGTTTTGGTAAAAAAATGGCCATTTTTTCCAACTTTTCTTTTTAGGCAATATAAGCCGGGAAAATGTCTTTTACGATATTCTAGAAAAAAAAAAAAGCCTTTCTAGGCTATAAAAAGAAGAAGTTCAAAAAGTCGAAAAATTGACATTTTTCCACAGGGGTTAACCCATGCTTTTGGTTCAAAAATAGCCATTTTTCCAACTTTTTTTTTCTTGGCAATATAAGTCAGGAAGATGTCTTTTACGATATTCTAGAACGAAAAAACGCCTTTCTTGGCTATAAAAACAAGAAGTTCAAAAAGTCGAAAAATTGACATTTTTCCAAAGGGGTTAACCCATGGTTTTGGTCCAAAAATGGCCATTTTTCCAACTTTTTTTTTTAGGCAATATAGGAAAGGAAAATTTCTTTTACGATATTCTAGAACGAAAAAACGCCTTTCAGGGCTATAAAAACAAGAAGTTCAAAAATTCGAAAAATTGACATTTTTCCAAAGGGGTTAACCTATGGTTTTGGTCCAAAAATGGCCATTTTTCCAACTTTTTTTTTCAGGCAATATAGGGTAGCTAAATTGTCTTTTAAAATATTCTAGAACGAAAAAACGCCTATCTAGGCTAGAAAAACAACAAGTTGAAAAAGATGAAAAATTGACATTTTTCCAAAGGGGTTAACCCATGGTTTTGGTCCAAAAATGGCGATTTTTCTAACTTTTTTTTTGGGCAATACAGGAAAGGAAAATGTCTTGTACCATATTATAGAACGAGAAAACGCCTTTCTAGGCTATAAAAACAAGAAGTTCAAAAAGTCAAAAAATTAACATTTTTAAAGGGGTTAAGCCATGGTTTTGGTCCAAAAAAGGCTATTTTTCCAACTTTTTTTTTAGCCAATATAGGGCAAGAAAATTGTCTTTTACGATATTCTAGAACGAAAAAACGCCTTTCTAGGATATAAAAACAAGAAGTTCAAAAAGTCGAAAAATTGACATTTTTCCAAAGGGGTTAACCCATAGTTTTGGTCCAAAAATGGCCATTTTTCTAACTTTTTTGGGGGGGCAATACAGGAAAGGAAAATGTCTTGTACATATTCTAGAACGAAAAAACGCCTTTCTAGGCTATAAAAACAAGAAGTTTAAAAAGTCGAAAAATTCACATTTTTCCAAAGGGATTAAGCCATGGTTTTGGTAAAAAAATGGCCATTTTTTCCAACTTTTCTTTTTAGGCAATATAAGCCGGGAAAATGTCTTTTACGATATTCTAGAAAAAAAAAAAAGCCTTTCTAGGCTATAAAAAGAAGAAGTTCAAAAAGTCGAAAAATTGACATTTTTCCACAGGGGTTAACCCATGCTTTTGGTTCAAAAATAGCCATTTTTCCAACTTTTTTTTTCTTGGCAATATAAGTCAGGAAGATGTCTTTTACGATATTCTAGAACGAAAAAACGCCTTTCTTGGCTATAAAAACAAGAAGTTCAAAAAGTCGAAAAATTGACATTTTTCCAAAGGGGTTAACCCATGGTTTTGGTCCAAAAATGGCCATTTTTCCAACTTTTTTTTTTAGGCAATATAGGAAAGGAAAATTTCTTTTACGATATTCTAGAACGAAAAAACGCCTTTCAGGGCTATAAAAACAAGAAGTTCAAAAATTCGAAAAATTGACATTTTTCCAAAGGGGTTAACCTATGGTTTTGGTCCAAAAATGGCCATTTTTCCAACTTTTTTTTTCAGGCAATATAGGGTAGCTAAATTGTCTTTTAAAATATTCTAGAACGAAAAAACGCCTATCTAGGCTAGAAAAACAACAAGTTGAAAAAGATGAAAAATTGACATTTTTCCAAAGGGGTTAACCCATGGTTTTGGTCCAAAAATGGCGATTTTTCTAACTTTTTTTTTGGGCAATACAGGAAAGGAAAATGTCTTGTACCATATTATAGAACGAGAAAACGCCTTTCTAGGCTATAAAAACAAGAAGTTCAAAAAGTCAAAAAATTAACATTTTTAAAGGGGTTAAGCCATGGTTTTGGTCCAAAAATGGCCATTTTTCCAATTTTTTTTTTAGGCAATATAAGAAAGGAAAATTTCTTTTAGGATATTCTAGAACGAAAAAACGCCTTTCAGGGCTATAAAAACAAGACGTTGAAAAAATCGAAAAATTGACATTTTTCGAAAGGGGTTAACCTATGATTTTGGTCCAAAAATGGCCATTTTTCCAACGTTTTTTTTTAGGCAATATACCATAGAAAAATGTCTTTTACAATATTATAGAACCAAAAAACGCCTTTCTAGGCTATAAAAACAAGAAGTTCAAAAAGTCGAAAAAGTCACATTTTTCCAAAGGGGTTAACCCATGGTTTTGGTCCAAAAAAGGCCATTTTTCCAACTTTTTTTTTTTCAGGCAATATAGGGTAGCAAAATTATCTTTTACGATATTCTAGAAAGAAAAAACGCCTTTCTAGACTATAAAAAAAAGAACTTCAAAAAGTCGAAAAAATGTCATTTTTCCAAAGGGGTTAACCCATTGTTTTGGTTCAAAAATAGCCATTTTTCCAACTTTTTTTTTAGGCAATATAGGTCAGCAAAATTGTCTTTTACGATATTCTAGAACGAAAAAACTCCTTTCTAGGCTATAAAAACAAGAAGTTCAAAAAGTCGAAAAATTGACATTTTTCCAAAGGGGTTAACCCATGGTTTTGGTCCAAAAATGGCCATTTTTCCAACTTTTTTTTTTAGGCAATATTGGAAAGGAAAATTTCTTTTAGGATATTCTAGAACGAAAAAACGCCTTTCAGGGCTATAATAACAAGAAGTTCAAAAAGTTAAAAAATTGACATTTTTCCAAAGGGGTCAACCCATCCTTTTGGTACAAAAATGGCCATTTTTTCCAACTTTGTTTTTGTTGGCAATATAAGACAGGAAATCGTCTTTCACGATATTCTAGAAAGATAAAACGCCTTTCTAGGCTACAAAAACAAGAGGTTCAAAAAGTCGAAAAATTGCCATTTTTCCATAGGGGTTAACCCATCGTTTTGGTTCAAAAAAGGCCATTTTTCCGACTTTTTTTTTGTTGGCAATATAAGTCAGGAAAATGTCTTTTACGATATTCTAGAACGAAAAAACGCCTTTGTAGGCTATAAAAACAAGAAGTTGAAAAAAGTCGAAAAATTGACATTTTTCCAAAGGGGTTAACCCATGGTTTTGGTCCAAAAATGGCCATTTTTCCAACTTTTTTTTTCAGGCAATATAGGGTAGCAAAATTATCTTTTACGATATTCTAGAAAGAAAAAACGCCTTTCTAGGCTATAAAAAAAAGAAGTTCAAAAAGTCGAAAAAATGTCATTTTTCCAAAGGGGTTAACCCATTGTTTTGGTTCAAAAATGGCCATTTTTTCCAACTTTTATTTTGTTGGCAATATAAGCCAGAATAACGTCTTATACGACATTATAGAACGAAAAGACGCCTTTCTAGGCTATAAAAACAACAAGTTCAAAAAGTCGAAAAATTGACATTTTTTTTTAAAGGGGTTAACCCATGGTTTTGGTCCAAAAATGGCCATTTTTTGTAACTTTTTTTTCGTTGGCAATATAAGTCAGGAAAATGTCTTTTACGATAATCTAGAACGAAAAAACGCCTTTCTAGGCTATGAAAACAAGAAGTTCAAAAAGTCCAAAAATTCACATGTTTCCAAAGGGGTTAACCCATGGTTTAGGTTCAAAAATAGCCATTTTTCCAACTTTTGTTTTCTTGGCAATATAAGTCAAGAACATGTCTTTAACGATCTTCTAGACAGAAAAAACGCCTTTCTAGGCTATAAAAACAAGAAGTTCAAAAAGTCGAAAAATTGACATTTTTCCAAAGGGGTTAACCCATGGTTTTGGTTCAAAAATAGCCATTTTTCCAACTTTTTTTTTAGGCAATATAGGTCAGCAAAATTCTCTTTTACGATATTCTAGAACGAAAAAACTCCTTTCTAGGCTATAAAAAGAAGAAGTTCAAAAAGTCGAAAAATTGACATTTTTCCAAAGGGGTTAACCCATGGTTTTGGTCCAAAAATGGCCATTTTTCCAACTTTTTTTTTAGGCAATAGAGGGTAGCGAAATTGTCTTTTAAAATATTCTAGAACGAAAAAACGCCTTTCTAGGGTATAATAACAAGAAGTTCAAAACTTCGAAAAATTGACATTTTTCCAAAGGGGTTTAACCTATGGTTTTGGTCCAAAAATGGCCATTTTTCCAATTTTTTTTTTAGGCAATATAGGGCAGCAAAATTATCTTTTACGATATTCTAGAACGTTAAAACGCCTTTCTAGGCTATAAAAACAAGAAGATCAAAAAGTCGAAAAATTGATATTTTTCCAAACGGGTTAACCCATGGTTTTGGTACAAAAATTGTCATTTTTCCAACTCTTTTTTTAGGCATTATTGGCCAGCAAAATTTCTTTTACGATATTCTAGAAGTAAAAAACGCCTTTCTAGGCTATAAAAACGAGAAGTTCAAACAGTCGAAAAATTGACATTTTTCCAAAGAGGTTAAACCATGGTTTTGGTCCAAAAATGGCCATTTTTTCCAACTTTGTTTTTGTTGGCAATATAAGCCAGGAAAACGTCTTTCACGATATTCTAGAAAGAAAAAACGCCTTTCTAGGCTACAAAAACAAGAAGTTCAAAAAGTCGAAAAATTGACATTTTTCCAAAGGGGTTAACCCATCGTTTTGGTCCAAAAATGGCCATTTTTCCAACTTTTTTTTTCTTGCCAATATAAGTTAGGAAAATGTCTTTTACGGTATTCTAGAAAGAAAAAACGCCTTTCTAGGCTATAAAAACAAGAAATTCAAAAAGTCGAAAAATTGACATTTTTCCAAAGGGGTTAGCCAATGGTTTTGGTCCAAAAAATGCCATTTTTCGAACTTTTTTTTATGCAATATAGGAAAGGAAAATGTCTTTTAGAATATTCTCTAACGAAAAAACGCCTTTTAGGGCTATGAAAACAAGAAGTTGAAAAAGTCGAAAAGTTGACATTTTTCCAAAGGTGTTAGCCCATGGTTTTGGTCCAAAAAAGGTCATTTTTCCAACTTTTTTTTTTAGGCAATATAGGAAAGGAAAATGTCTTTTAGGATATTCTAGATCGAAAAAACGCCTTTGTAGGCTATAAAAGCAAGAAGTTCAAAGAGTCCAAAAATTGAAATTTTTCCTAAGGGGTTAACCCATGGTTTCGGTTCAAAAATAGCCATTTTTCCAACTTTTTTTTTAGGCAATATAGGTCAGCAAAATTCTCTTTTACGATATTCTAGAACGAAAAAACTCCTTTCTAGGCTATAAAAAGAAGAAGTTCAAAAAGTCGAAAAATTGACATTTTTCCAAAGGGGTTAACCCATGGTTTTGGTCCAAAAATTGCCATTTTTCCCAACTTTTTTTTTTAGGCAAAATAGTCCAGCAAAATGTCTTTTAAGATATTCTAGAAAGAAAAAACGCGTTTCTAGGCTATAAAAACAAGAAGTTCAAAAAGTCGAAAAATTCACATTTTTCCAAAGTGGTTAACCCATGGTTTTGGTCCAAAAATTGCCATTTTTCCCAACTTTTTTTTTTAGGCAATATAGGCCAGCAAAATGTCTTTTAAGATATTCTAGAACGAAAAAACGCCTTTCTAGGCTATAAAAAGAAGAAGTTCAAAAAGTCGAAAAATTGACATTTTTCCAAAGGGGTTAACCCATGCTTTTGGTCCAAAAATGGCCATTTTTTCCAATTTTTTTTTTAGGCACTCTAGGCCAGCAAAATGCCTTTTACGATATTCTAAAACGAAAAAAAGCCTTTCCAGGCTATAAAAACAAGAAGTTCAAAAAGTCAAAAAATTGACATTTTTCCATAGGGGTTATCCCATGGTTTTGGTCCAAAAATGGCGACATTTCCAATTTTTCTTTTTACGCAATATAGGTCAGCAAAATGTCTTTTACTATATTCTAGAACAAAAAAAAAGCCTTTCAAGGCTAAAAAAGCAAGAAGTTCAACAAGTCGAAAAACTGACATTTTTCCAAAGGGGTTAACCCATGCTTTTTGTCCAAAAATGGCCATTTTTTCAAATTTTTTTTTGTTGGCAATATAAGTCAGGAAAATGTCTTCTACGATATTCTAGAACGTTAGAACGCCTTTCTAGGCTATAAAAGCAAGAAGTTTAAAAAGTCGAAAAATTGACATGTTTCCAAAGGGGTTAACCCATGGTTTTGGTCCCAAAATGGCCATTTTTCCAACTATTTTTTTTAGGCAATCTAGGCCAGCAAAATGTCTTTTACGATATTCTAGAACAAAAAAAAGCCTTTCTAGGCTATAAAAAGAAGAAGTTCAAAAAGTCGAAAAATTGCCATTTTTCCAAAGGGGTTAACCCATGGTTTTGGTCCAAAAATGGCCATTTCTCCAACTTTTTTTTTTAGGCAATATAGCATAGAAAAATGTCTTTTACGATATTGTAGAAAGAAAAAACGCCTTTCTAGGCTATAAAAACAAGAAGTTCAAAAAGTCGAAAAATTGACATTTTTCCATAGGGGTTAACACATGGTTTTGGTCCAAAAATGGCGATATTTCCACCTTTTTTTTTACGCAATATAGGTCAGCTAAATGTCTTTTACGATATTCTAGAAAAAAAAAAAAGCCTTTCTAGGCTATAAAAACTTTTTCCAACTTGTTTTTTGTTGGCAATATAAGCCAGCAAAATGTCTTTTACGATATTCTAGAACGAAAAAACGCCTTTCAAGGCTATAAAAACAAGAAGTTCAAAAAGTCGAAAAATTGACATTTTTCCAAAGCGGTTAACCCATGCTTTTGGTCCCAAAATGGCCATTTTTTCCAACTTTTTATTAGGCAATATAGGAAAGGAAAATGTCTTTTACGATATTCTAGATCGAAAAAACGCCTTTCTAGGCTATAAAAGCAAGACGTTCAAAAAGTCGAAAAATTGACATTTTTCCTAAGGGGTTAACCCATGGTTTTGGTCCAAAAATGGCCATTTTTTCCAACTTTTTTTTGTTGGCAATATAAGTCAGGAAAATGTCTTCTACGATATTCTAGAAAGAAAAAACGCCTTTCTAGGCTATAAAAACAAGAAGTTCAAAAAGTCGAAAAATTGACATTTTTTCAAAGGGGTTAATCCATGGTGTTGGTCCAAAAATGGCCATTTTTTCCAACTTTTTTTTTTAGGCAATATAGGCCAGCAAAATGTTTTTTACGATATTCTAGAAAGATAAAACGCCTTTCTAGGCTATAAAAACAAGAAGTTCAAAAAGTCGAAAAATTGACATTTTTCCAAAGGGGTTAACCCATTGTTTTGGTCCAAAAATGGCGATTTTTCCAACTTTTTGTTTTAGGTAATATAGGCCAGCAAAATGTCTTTTACGATATTCTAGAACGAAAAAACGCCTTTCTAGGCTATAAAAACAAGACGTTCAAAAAGTCGAAAAATTGACATTTTTTCAAAGGGGTTAAACCATGGTGTTGGTCCAAAAATGGCCATTTTTTCCAACTTTTTTTTTAGGCAATATAGGCCAGCAAAATGTCTTTTACGATATTCTAGAACGAAAAAACGCCTTTCTAGGCTGTAAAAACAAGAAGTTCAAAAAGTCGAAAAATTGACATTTTTCCAAAGGGGTTAACCCATGGTTTTGGTCCAAAAATGGCCATTTTTCCAACTTTTTTTTTGTTGGCAATAGAAGTCAGGAAAATGTCTTCTACGATATTCTAGAACGAAAAAACGCCTTTCCAGTCTATAAAAACAAAAAGTTCAAAAAGTCGAAAAATTGACATTTTTCCAAAGGGGTTAAGCCATGGTTTTGGGTTAAAAATGGCCATTTTTCCAACTTTTTTTTTTAGGCAATATAGGAAAGGAAAATGTCTTTTACGATACTCTAGAACGAAAAAACGCCATTCTAGGCTATAAAAACAAGAAGTTCAAAAAGTCGAAAAATTGACATTTTTCCAAAGGGGTTAACCCATGCTTTTGGTCCAAAAATGGCCATATTTTCGATCTTTTTTTTCGTTGGCAATATAAATCAGGAAAATGTCTCTTTCGATATTCTAGAACGAAAAAACGCTTTTCTAGGCTATAAAGGCAAGAAGTTCAAAAAGTCGAAAAATTGACATTTTTCTAAAGGGGTTAACCCATGGTTTTTGTCCAAAATGGCCATTTTTTCCAACTTTTTTTTTTTTAGGCAATATAGGCCAAGAAAACTTCTTTTACGATATTCTTGAAGGAAAAAACGTTTTTCTACGTTATAAAAACAAGAAGTTCAAAAAGTCGAAAAATTGACTTTTTCCCAAAGGGGTTAACCCATGGTTTTGGTGCAAAATTGGCCATTGTTCCAACTTTTTTTTTTTAGGCAATATAGGGAGGAAAATGTCTTTTACGATATTCTAGAACGAAGAAACGCCTTTTTAGGTGATAAAAAGATGTTTAAAAGGTCGGAAAATTGAGATTTTTCCAAACTGGTTAGTTCTTGGGTTTGTTAAAAATTGGCCTTTTTCTTTTTATTATTATTACTTTTTTTTTCAGGCAATATAGGCTAGGAAAATGTGTTTTACGATATTCTAGAACGAAAAAACGCCTTTTTAGGCTATAGAAACTAGAAGTTGAAAAAGTCGAAAAATTTAGATTTTTTTAAAGGGGTTAGTTCATGGTTTCAGGCAAAAATGCTCACTTGGAAGAGCATGTCGAACCTACTTATGAAATAACTCGTGGGTTCAAACTTTTTCACACCTTATACAAAAAGAGTAAGAGTAAGTTACCAACCATCAGTCCACAGAGCCTTTAAAATCAGGAACTCCATGACAGTGGCTCCTATATGTCACTTTGCTTGGCTTTCTTCCTTATGGCAGACAGTAATCTTGGCACACATTTCTTCTATTTTCCAAATAACATACAAAAAATGATCACAGGTACAAAGAGTCAATGTTTAAATAGAATTCATATCAATGTTTTATGCTGTAAAGCGTATTCTCCAAAGTCAAACAAAAATTGAATAAACCATATGTCATAAAAAATCAAGGTCGATGAGTAGTCATCCAGTGAGAAACCTATATCACCCAATGGTTCTTCTCCTCTAAAGGTCCATAAAGACGGACGCCCGTTCTGTACTGTTGTCTCCCATTGTCAAATCCTACAACTACAACCTTGCTTCTAACCTTGTCGGCTTACTTCAGCCAATTTCGACCGACCGACACACCGTTAAAGACTCTTTTAGTTTTGCACACAGGGCTAAAAGACTACAAACTTACCCATGGTATGATACCGCGCTCTTTAGAAGTCTGCCTATCCTGCCCAAATGTGCCACTTGATGAAACAATACGAATTTGTGCGAGCAAGCTCTTCATATTTGGGGGTGTCACAAGGAGACTGCATTCGCAGGATGCAATCGTAGAGCAAGCTCTCCATATTCGGTAGCCTGTGCCAGGCTCTGAGACAGTATATTTTGCATTTCTTATTACTGAACGACTTTCCACATCCACCACCATCTCGGAGCCTGGAACAGGCTACATATTTGGGGGACTCGTGAGGAGACTGCAATCGCAGGCTGCAATCGTAGAAACTTGGCTTAATGGTCTAGATGTCCTAGGCAGCGCTTCAAAACATTTTTAAAATCATAATTTATTGACATAAAAAAAGAACGTCAAGAGACCATTTTGGTGGACGATAGCGGACTACAAACTTCTGCGTATTCGTTAGATACGATAATCTCAACTTTTTTGAGTCGCCTCTTATTTCAGAATTCAACAATGCATTTACCATGATTAGATCAGACGTAGCTATGTTACATAAACATTTTACTGTTATTATATTTATCTCTGCAGGTTGATCTATTACAAATAAAAAGGCTAGTTCGTAAGTTCCAAGTGAAAAGTGAAAAAACATTGTTCGGTTCCGTATGAAAAAGACGTCCAGTCCAATTTTTTAGCCGTTCGAAAATTCCTCTGGAGCCGGGTAAACTCGGCCTTTGAATTGAGGTTCAAAAAACCGCTAAGAATGTATGTACAAAGGTCGGACTAAAAGTGCCCGGCTACCAGGTCTGACCGTTTCATTCTTCCCCAGATGGTATTCAGTCAGTAATCCTGGAGAAAGTGAAGTAAAGAACTAATGAGCTCAGGAAAGAACTTTGAAACAAACGCCCGAACTTCAATAGACACCAAAGCCAATAGTTTGTCTCATCGAAGATTTCGTCCTCATGGGAAAGAAGTGAAGTCATCCATGCTGGTTTCTACTTCAGCTCAGAGAGAAAACTGAGACGAAAGCGTGAACTTCAATAGATACAAAAGCCCAAAGTTTGTCTTATTGAATCTTTCGTTTCCACGGGTTAAGTCATCCTTGAGGTTTCTACTTCGGAGATGTCTTGGACGATCTTTTTCCGCCCTGAAGCCGTAAGCCACCTTCGGTAAAGAAGCGTCCACAGGACACCCAACCACCCCTTCGTCTCCATATCTCAGAGATACAAACTGGCTGCGAACACAATATCCCTCTTGATTTTGATGATACCTAAAACATCGTTGGAAAACTTGTTAGAAGATGTTTAAGGTTCACAATTTATAACCGTCTACTATGAACAACTGAAATGAAGCCGTGCAATGTCAGACTAATATCGATACCAGGGCTAGTCATGCTTCTTGCTATCTTCCAAAAAGCTATAAATGTGTTTCTCATCAATTGAGTTCCAACAATAATGGTCCAGTTTTGTTATTCAAGTCTATATTTTGGTATTGAAACTATTTCTTGTTGTTTGTTGCAACGGATAGCAAAGATGGACATGGATTGAAACCTATAGCGGCAAGTTATCACCAAAAACTTATTATGGTTAGCACTGCCTGATCAAATCTGTCTGATATCTTCTTTGTAACTCTACACGAGAATTTTGTGTATTGGTAAAGGCACTAAGCAAAAACTTCAGCACAGAATTGACCTAAAACTGCAATACCTCCTCCCCCCACCCCCCACCCCCCCCCCCCCCACACACACACACACACACACACACACACCCCTGAGAGAGTCTCTTTAAGCTGACGATGTTTTAAAAAAAAAAAACTTGAAACCTGCCCATGACATAGCCGCTTTTAAGAGCGCCTGGTTCTCACCTTCTGCAAATTTATTTTCCAGTTCTGTGTTGCCAATGGCTTTAGAGGCTTGGCACATTTGTCTTAAGAGTTCTTCCAAGCGACGCATACATCGGATAATGCTTCCTACAGCACAGAAAAAGAAAATGTATTCAAGAGCTGATCGTCAGAGTCGCAGTTAGTAGTTAGTGGTTTCTGGTTTGGGTATTCACCTTTGGTCATCTTTTAGTAATTATCTATAATAATAAATAGTAATAATAATAATGATAATAATAATAATAATAATCTTTATCAGGAAGATTTCAGTCAAAATAACAGTGATTTACAGAAAGTTTTAAAGGTTGAAATTATCAAAAAGAAAAACAGCCACTGAGTGCGTATGAATTATGAGACTTAAGGTGACTCGACCCAGTTTTTTTGGGGGGGTACCACTCACTTTGAAGCTCTCTGGTATCCCCACCTTTACTTTTATCGTAAGTCTAACACATAGAATGGATAACATATAGATCAATCTACAATATAACATAAAATTTTTGGCGATCGGAGTAAATGTCACGTGGTTATAATGCCACGCCCCTTTGAGGTCTGAGTCGAAAACCTGCTGTTGCCGGCATTTTTTCGTGAAAATCTCTCGGCTACACATAGTGCGCATTAGTGCCTTGCGCTGAACAGAGTTTCACCAAAATCGCAAAGACCCAATTCGAGAAATTCAGCGGTTTCCAAATTTAGGTCATAATTTATGCGAAAATGATAAGCAAACTTTACACGGATTATATCTAATAAACTATGAGATTCATCTCTTTATTTTGGGCATCGTTATAACAGATGGGTCCTTGCAAGTCAGCAAAACGCTTTAGGGCCTTGTAAATGCGCGCGATTTCGAGCAAAGCAAACATATAGAAATTATAGTTTTCGCTATTTGTTGACGTTTGTCAGAGATATTCCCGTCACGACTTGGTTTAATTATTGGCTTGCATTAAACCTATGAAAAAATGATATTTTTTTAATAGTAAGTAGATTTAGTGTGTAGCACTTCTTGATTTTTTTGCAAAGGCACAAGAAGCACGAGAATTGATTAAAAATTGTGACTTAAACCTCTATGTATCACGCGATGGCCTGTCTCACTGTACCAAAATTATTATATCTCGGTGAGCATTCGGGAAGTCAGCCAAGCGCGGTCTTTGCACGCGTGCTGAACAAGAATGCTGTATAATGACAGACTAGAAACAATAGACAACTCCCAAAGCACAAACTCAGCCAAAACGCTAAAAATCTTCAATGTTTACTCAAGTTTGGGCTTATAGAAGATAATGTCACAGTTTTTCAATTACCATGAAATTCAGAGTCTGGGTAGTTAGTTAATCAATTGTGGCCCTGAAAAAATTTGAAGGAAAAAAAACTACGAATTTTTAAGAAAATGCTTTTTTCGTGAGAAGGACTCTTGAACGCTGACAAACGTCAACAAATAGCGAAAACTATAATTTCTATATGTTTGCTTTGCTCGAAATCGCGCGCATTTACAAGGCCCTAAAGCGTTTTGCTGACTTGCAAGGACCCATCTGTTATAACGATGCCCAAAATAAAGAGATGAATCTCATAGTTTACTAGATATAGGCCGTGTAAAGTTTGCTTATCATTTTCGCATAAATTATGACCTAAATTTGGAAACCGCTGAATTTCTCGAATTGGGTCTTTGCGATTTTGGTGAAACTCTGTTCAGCGCAAGGCACTAATGCGCACTATGTGTAGCCGAGAGATTTTCACGAAAAAATGCCGGCAACAGCAGATTTTCGACTCAGACCTCAAAGGGGCGTGGCATTATAACCACGTGACATTTACTCCGATCGCCAAAAATTTTATGTTATATTGTAGATTGATCTATATGTTATCCATTCTATGTGTTAGACTTACGATAAAAGTAAAGGTGGGGATACCAGAGAGCTTCAAAGTAGGGTGGTACCCCAAAAAAAAAACTGGGTCGAGTCACCTTAAAAAGACACGTCAAGATAAAGCCTTTTCCATGAGCCACAAGTCGACTTTGGTTATCTTTGCCACGTTCAAGTAAGTCAAACCACTCTTATCTTTTTCTCAAACGTTCTTTCACAGTTTTAAGCAGTTTCCCCCCATATTTCAGTCAACAGTATAATCACTTAATATTGCCCAGTTAAGATGAATAGTAATTTTTCGCTTTAAATTTTATAATCCCATTTTTTCTGCTCTGGAAATATATTTAAGAACCAGAAACTACGTAATTACCTTCAAACACGTCAGTCATTTTACAAATTTGTGAAAAAGACGCGCCATTGGCCCAGGCAAACACTACATCCATGATGTGAGGTCTGAAGGATTCTACATAGGTCTCCACATCAATCTCAAGTTTAGCTTCTTCTGACACTTTTCCAATACGACGGGCTGACTCCTACAGGAAAGGAAGACATTTCATAGCATAGTTAACCTTCCACATTTTAGTGTCAAGACACTAGGAATGACTGAAAGGATAAAAGCGATGGTGAATATGATGGCGACAATAATGATGATTAGGGACAGGACAAAAAGGATGATGATGATGATGATGTTGATGATGATGATAATGATGAGATGATGATGATGATGAAAAGTAGCAGGAAGAGGAAGATGAGAAGTAAAAAACGCGTGCAATTGACTGACGATGAGGGGATAATAAACATAGTAAGGAGGACGGAGATCATAGTAAAGATGATGATGCCAATATAGAAAGGAAGAAAAGGAGCGTCACTATAAGAAAAGCGAAGATAGAAGAGTGATTATGAGGATAGCAATCAGATAATGATGAAGATGGCGATGGTGGTGGTGGTGGTGGTGGTGGTGGTGACGACGATGATGATGATGATGATGATGATGTCGATCATGATGGCCGTGGTGGTGGCGGAACTAGCGATGACCATGATGGTGATGATGATGATGACCATAAAGATGATAAGAAAGGATATCGATAGTGGTGAGAAATAAGTGGAGTATCCATACCTGCATTTGTCTAAGAGGACCGGCCAACTCTTCAGTTAATTTAGGCATCTCATCACTCTGTTTTGAAAATGAATTTAAAAAGTCAGGAGTCTATAGATAACGTTAAGGGCATATGGATACCGTTAAGAAATCCGGCAAGGCAACCTGATAACCTTGTTAAAAAAAGTAGCTCTTCCAAAAAAGTAGTTCAAGGGGTTAAACGTTTGACCTTGTAGACGACAGCCAAAAGCGTAGGCATTTACAAATAAAAGCATCTATTGAGCAGAACGTTCCCCACAAACATTTTTTCATGCGTTACACAGTGAAGATACCCGGCCTTAATTAATTTGACAGAAGCCAAATTGCACGGACTATTAAGCATAACTTTCCTGCTCACTCTACAAATTTACCTTTTCTTCGAATACAAAACAGCTCAGAAGAGCTACGCACTGCTGAACTGTGAGATCATTAAACACTCCATTGAAGATCATCTCCGTGAGCAACAACTCGTCACCACTGCAGACCAAACACATACAAAAAAAATAAATATACTTTCCGCTGATAAGCCCTGCACACCTTGACACCAACAACGAGGCAGGGTTAGTAAAGGTTGTCCCAAGAGTAACAAAATAAAAATACAACAAGTTTCATCGTTAACTGACCGCGAAAAAATTGGCCGTTTAGTTTAACAAATGTATTTATGAATAAACTGGAGGTTACAAACTGTAGGTGAAGTACTACGAGTAGATGTTGTGGTTCAATTTTATTTTCCTTTGTTTCAAACTCATTACCATACCTTACCATACCCCAAAACCAAGGATAAAATTGAACCACAACAGATACTTAGCTGCACTACATGTCATTAAAACAAGTAATTTCAACTAGTTTATCTATTGAGTTCTTTACAAGTAGCTGTAGTTTACTAAGAGACACTTAGTACCAGTGGCCTTTAAATTTTTTCTTTCGAGCCTGTGGATAAAGTCCTGTGGCGTGAACATTAAAGTAAAACTACTTCACGAGCTCTTTTACCAGGTACTACACTGTACTTTAAAGAAAGAGATGGACATGTTATCTTAAATTTTAAAGTTTAGCACTGTAAAGACGTTTTGACCAACCTGCTAAGTTCACAGGCCACGCGTCCTTTCAGCTCAATAACATCAGCAGCAGTTGCATAACCCAACCTACCACACAAAAGAGGTATAATTATAATCAGCTTTTATCAAGCCACCACCTTTTTATAAGGCCAAACTGAAGCACGCAGGGATAAAAAGATGAAACACTTTCGAGGCCGGGCCCCTCTTAGCCATGGTCTGTATAGCCCCTTCCTCCCCACCCCTCAGAAATTTACCTTAAGACCTGAATGCGCTACCGTAAGCTGAAGTAAGCTCAGCTTTCGTTTGCTTATCTGATGTAATGATTATGAGTGTGTCTATAAGTGGAAAAAGCTTGTAAAGACTGTGCCAGGCAACAATTCAGCTCTTGCCCAAGCAAAAATACTGAATTTATTAAAACATAACAAGAAAAAAGAACAAAGTTACAGTACGTGTTGCATGAATACCTTCTTAAAACTCGCTTCCTGCATTTGAGTTCGTCCAACTGTAAAACAGTTCTCGTTCTTTTAAGTTCTTTCTTCACCGTCTTGATTTCAGCATTGATCTAATAAGAGTAAAAAGAAATTCAATAACAAGCCATAAAAATCCTCCACCATAATCAATATAAAGTATTTGAAAATTTGCCTCAACCAATCAGAAGCACTTCTCAGATCTGGGTAGTCATCAGTAAGGAATTGCCGCACTTGTCCCTCAAACGTCATTTTGCGAGGAAACCATTAGTGGCGTCGCGAAAAGTCGCCTGTTTTCCCACGTAACCCCATGTCAATACTGTTTGCCAACCCGTAACACAGTACAAACACTGTTTACCAACACGTGGCACCGTACCACAATCGTTGACCAACATGTTTAAACTACATTAGACTAACTGGCACCCTAATAATATTAGTAAGTGAACAAGTAGTACTCCAGTAACATTAATGGCAAACATGAAATGCCCTATAAGCAGCATTGGTAAAAAAGAGGCACCATTAGAAGTGTAAAGAATATAATACAATAACGAACACAAACGAAAAAGACTTACTGTCGCTTTCTGCTCGCATAAGCTGTATAATGACTCCAATGAGGAATCCTTGTGTAGTGGATGGGTGTACATACGATGCTCTAAGGTCTCTATTTTCTGTAGGCAAAATAACACAGAACAACATATGATAAGAAAAAGCTGACAAAAGTTCAAAAATTCTGCGCTCGTCGCCTTTTTCTCGTGTCAACGCTGTTGTGAGTCCTCGAGGACCATGGATGAAATATCGAAGGTCCTATTTTCGGTGTTCTCCGCCCCTCCCACTATTCACCAAGTTACACCAACGAGAATTGTTTCATATTTTACCCTGCCTCCTCACCTTCAGGGTAAATTTGAAGAACAGCTGGCCCAAAATCTGTCCAGCAGTTCACGGACAGTCGGCCGACAGAATAGAGATTACTTTCGTAAGTATGAACTCTCAAGGGTATCACAAATTGGTGAAAATTTTATCAGTGACCAACAGCTCTCCGACAGTTTAATGACAATCGATCGCTGTTGTTGAAAAACATTGCAAATCCCCTCCACCCTCCACAAACACACCCAAAACTTATCTATACTCTGGCAATTAATGACGACTGTGGCAGTCAGCCAGGCTCAAATGCTATAGACCAAATACAGACCCGTATAACAGTTTTCAATCCATCATCTTTGATTCCCATGTCTTCTATTGGATCGAGCAAAGGCAAGCCATCTGGAAAGCGACGCTTTACTTCCTGTAAGCATTGAATAAATAAATAAATAAATAAATAAATAATCGCGCCACTTAAGGTAATCAAATTCTTGATTCCATGCTGTGAATTCGGAATTCCAGGTAACGGATTATGGTTCCTTGTCAGCGGAACTTGGATTCTGGATTGCACAGGAAATAATTTCCTGCATTCTGGATTACACACACAAAAATTTCCCGGATTCCCTAATCGGGATGAGTAATATGGGGCGAATGTATGACAGCGCAAAAATACCGTTACAACTTGATTCCTGAAAATTTCAATCTGATCATACATATATGTGCTGACCTTGATAGACTTGCCGACACTCTGCCTACTGTCAAGTGATCTCAGATCCTTAGGGATGTATAACCTCACACTGCTGATGGCTTTAACAAGATTTAACAAGATGGGGACCACCTGAATATATATAAAGAAGATAAAAAAAAAACAATGTTTGATATACGTATGGCATTAGTAACTGCACCAAAGGATAATACTTCTCAGCAGTTTTCATTTGAATGGTCACACTCCAGGGTCGTTTTAACCTGCAGACTTACCAAAACTACACAAGTTATGTTGTTGTTGTTGACCACTTGACCTAATTGGTAGTACTATTAGTTTTGCAGCATTTTAAGAAGTCCAGTTTTTGGTCAATGAACAGTCGGTGAGTTTACGGGTGCATGATGATTTACAGTATCTGAATAGCCTGCATGGCAGGCGCAAAAAAAGAAAGGGGAGGGGAGAGGAAGAAAAGTGCCCATCCCCCTTTCGACGCCTGCTACGCAGGCTAGTATCTGACCTGCATTTCTCCCTTTTCATCAGGTCTGCAGGGCTGAGGTGTCTCTCCATCAGCTGACTTGACAGATTTACTAGAACAATTCAGTAATGCCTCCACAACAAACAGAGTCTCTCCTTGGGTTGGACCACTCTGTTAAAATGTAATGGTACAAGCATAATGAAAGTCTAACCTGAAGAAGGCTTAAGGCTTAACCCTTTAAGCCCCAAAATCCACATACAAATTCTCCAAACTGATCTCTATACATTTCCTTTAAGAATTAGTTAAGAGAATTTGATAAAAGATCAAAGTATTTTCTCTTAGGTGATCATTTTATTAATTCTCATAAACTAATCTCATGATAATGTATGGATGTCACTAGGAGAAAATTGCTGTTGGTCACTATTGGGACTTGAAGGGTTAAATACAAGGAGGCAGCATGGCTAAGTGGTCAGCGCTTTGGACTTGCAATCAGGTGGCCCCGAGTTCATGTCCCACTCTGGCGACTTGCTGGATTTGTTCTTGGTCATCCTGAGTTCAAATCCTCGGCCACCCTTGTAAATAGCCAACTGGTTGCCTCCCGCCAGTTGGGGTTTTTAATCCTGTTATGTTGTATTTGAATTATTTGTTTCTAAGTATTTGAGTGGAGTGCCTATAAACTAGCTGGATAAGCTAAGAGCACTTTCCACAATAAACAAGCCTTTAAACTATAAACACTTTTTTTAATCATCAGCACCCCAAATCAGCTATATATTTTATCAGGTTTACAATTAATACTGAAATAAACTGAAAATGAGAAGAAATTAATATCATGATTTTAACTTCAACACTAGAAACAGTTTGAAGTAACAGTTACTTGAAGGACTACCACTAAGGCCAAAGGCAGGGAATTTCCCACCCCCCTCCCCACCCCCCAGCCAATTTCACTAAAAACAAAGGGAAAACAGAACCAAAAAGTGCTCCTAGCTGTTCAATTCCCTGACCACTAATTGCATAACACAGTTGAACCTCCACGTGGGACCACCTCTTGTAAGAAGCCACCTCCCATAAGCGACTGCCAATCCAAGAGACAATTTTTCTTTACTTATTTGCATAGTTTTTTGTTTACCTTTTGATTTGCCTTCTTTTGGAAATTGAGTACCACACCCCAGCCAAAGTCATCGCTGTTACTTTTAACCTGTGAAAGGTGATGTGATATTAAATTTTCATCATTATTTTAGCATCTTAGAAGTGAAGGATCTAGTGAAAAAGATGCATGATACTGAACAGTACGAACTGTATGCGTTGTAAATTAACAAAATGCAAAGAATTAATAACTATTAGCAATTGCTTTTCAGTGCAATGACAGATTTATAGAACACATTAAGAGTTAAAGAATCTTTGAAACGTTTAAGTACCCACACAAAGCAATTACCCTCTAACATAGTACGTTTTAAAGCAAGTTTTATAAATACAAATTAATGTAGATTGTACTTTAAGCTTTTTAATTATCAAATTTCATTTTAGTTCTTCTAAATACTGGAATGTTTACTTGTATAATAGTAAAGATTTAGAGATTTTTAAAGGTTTGTTATTAAAGAACAGGTTTACACCATGTATAAATGAAGAATACTATCCCACGACTCATGACCTATTCTGTGCTTGCTTTATACACTCCAAGATTTTGCACTATTTTACCTGAATTAATCTTCCAGGCTGCATAAATGGCAGACAAAACTTGGGTTGGTGAATAAAACTCTGAAAAAAAAGAAGCAAAAGATCAAAGAGATTTCCCTTTTAGTAAAGCCCTTACAAATTTCTGACAACAGGATAATCAGATACTCACCAACATGTCATTTCCCAGTCTCTTCAGCTGTTGTCTTATTTTGTAGTAGGCTGTGATAGATTCTTCATTGGGGATCTCAAATGCATCCCTCTTAACTTCCAGTTCTCTTAGTTCTGGAAAATAATTTCAGATCAGGACACATGAAATCCTATGGTGCTAGCAGTACATGGTGACATTTGGTATTCAGTATTTTTTGACAGTATTCAGTGTTTTGTAGTTAAAGGTTTTTTTGGTTTGCTAATAAATATAAAATCCAAGCCTTTAATTTAGTGAGCTGTTAACAGTACATGCTAACCCTTTAAGTCCCAATAGTGACCAATGTCAATTTTCTCCTAACGATATCCATACAATGTCAAGAGATTACGTTATGAGAATTAATAAAATGATCATCTAAGGGGAAATGCCTTGATCTTTTTTCAAATTCTCTCAACTCATTCATGAAGGAAATGTATGGAGATCAGTTTGGAGAATTTGTATGTGGATATTGGGGCTTAACGGGTTAAGGCATTAACTGTTCTGAAAGTTCATAACTGTAATATCTTATGAGGTTGTGATACAACCTGTAGGTAACTGTGATCTGACTTGAAAAGAGATTTATTTTTAAAGATAACGTTCAGTGTTATCCAGGGTCTTTAAAATTATTGTGATATTCTGTAATCTAACTCCTTAGGATATGAGCTTAGCTTTAAAGACAAGTGCTTTGTAAGATGTAGGTGGAATATGGCCCAAGGGCTTAACCCCCGGCTGAGGTGTCAGTAAAGAATACATTGGAAAGAAGTTACTGAACCAAAATAAACTACAATTATTCTGTCCTCTCATCACCATTTATAAAAAATTAAAATCAAGAAGTCCACCATTCAAAAATCTTCAAAACAGTTGAACACACTTACTGTCAATCATGCCTGGAACTGAAGCATAGTTTTGAAACTGGTAAAAAGATTTTTCCAACATGATCTCCGGATTAACTTCCTCCACACGTAGCAGATTCAGCACCATGTTATATGTCAGATGGAATGCACTGTTAAGAGGATCTGCTTGGCCCTTGGTCAGGAAACAAAGAACATTAATGAAAGAACCTTCATCTCCCATTTCAGAATTATGTTGTAGTTAATTTTTTATCTCAGGTAATTTTTGTTTTTGTTTTATTTTTGAGTATGGTAATGTATGCTAATGAAGGTGAAACAAAGAAAAAATATCAATAACCTAAGATAAAAAAATTAACTACAACATTTACATGTTTATTACAATCTCATTTTATCTTTAAATACAACTGTCTGACAAGAGATTTCAAGAGTATTGCAAGTGATTCTACTAAATAGCAGTCTACTGGGAACATTTGTACCACTAAAACAGCTACACAGAATCATCACCTTTTTTCCCACAAAAATTAGCTCATTCATATCAAGATGTTCATGTCTACATGAGATGTATCGAAAAAAGTGCTTATTAAAGTTAAAAGGAAGTTCTTTTTTGCTGAAACTTAAACCTTGCCTCTGAAAATTTTTGATGATTAGCTTTAGAGGATTACAGATCAAGCTTAAAAGCAATGACTCATTTTAACCTTTGCCTGTTGACTGTATTCATGATTGGTACATTCAATAACACTAAAACGTAAACTACTATTCAGTCCCAAGACTTGACACGTGATTCTTGTAGTGTGCGTTAAAAAGATGGACAAAATCCTAAAAAAAGTTAAAAAGAACAACTTCAAATTCTCACATAATATGTGAGGTGCACTCCATGACTTGTTGAGTATCACAAAATTAATTACGTTAACCAGTATTCTGTACTTGTCTGATACCTTTAAGAGTCCTTTACCAACATCCGGTCCCATCTTCTCATCTACTATAAGAATAACAATCCCTCTGTCATCAATACCACGTCTTCCAGCTCTGCCACTCATCTGAATGTATTCGCCAGATGTTATCTAAAGACCAAACAAAAAAATAGAGTAAGTCCAGATCCGCCTTGGGAGCCAGAGGTTTTATCTTGTGTGAGGCAGGATGCTTCAGGGTTGGCCTTAGGCCAAGACTTCTAAAGCCAAAGGCTGCAAGAAAATGATCACACCCAGTCATGGGTCACTCCTAAAAATTCTGAGCAATTATTGTTCACACAACTGGTCCTTGAAGGCACATTGAGACCCAGAGCCAACAGCAGAGAGGCTGCTAGGAAACACTCCCCCAAGTCGCTATAAAGACTTCACTTGAACCAGAAACTGCACATAAAAAGTCTCTTGTACCCACCATTAATTTGGATATTAATTATTACGATAAAAACAATGACAATGACTGCACAAAATTATTAAAATAGTGGTACTAACAAATCTGAAATCTTTTCCATCAAATTTGCGAGCATTTGTAAACACAACAGTTCTTGCAGGCATGTTAAGACCCAGAGCGAATGTTTCTGTAGCAAACAAGGCCTGACAGAAGAAAAAAACAAAATAATCTTTTAGTTAGTAAAAAGCCTGAAATAATTATGTCATGACTTGTACATCGATCAACAACAACTGAAAATGTTGTTTTTCTTGGTCTGGAAATGGAAAGGTGAAGAACAGTAAGGATTTGTGTCTAAACAACAAATCAACAACAATTTTCTATGCGTTCACTGCGATGATCATTTCTTCATCTTCACTTCATTTCCGCAGTTCATATATGATTTATTTCATATATCATTAACGCTCATTTCTTTCACGGGAACATATGAACCCACCATTGACCTGCTCCCAACGTCAGTGGCTTCATAGCTCAGTTGATAGAGCATCGCATCGGTAATCGCGAGGTCACGTGTTCAAACCCCGTTGAAGTCCTGAATTTTTTTTTTCAGGCTTCTTCACACAATTGCATAAATTGCGTTCACTGTGACGATCATTTCTTCATCTTCATTTCATTTCCGCAGGTCATATCTGATTTATTTCATATATCATTAACATACGGTCTGTACTCTTATCGACCACAGAAGTGATGTCAACATGTTCAAAACTCAAGTGGAACCAAGAACCACAAGCAAGTGGTTTCACTGCAAAGTTTTGAACATTTTGATGTCATGTCTATGGTCGATAAGAGTTAAACCATGGAAAATTGTTGTTGATTTGTTTTTTACAATAACATTTACAGTTATGACATCCATTTCCATTGAAGTTTCTCAGAAAATTGTGCGTATGGTAAAGAGAAAACAAATTAAGCCATTTTCACGGTCTATACTCTTATTGAACTTAATAATAATAATAATAATAATAATAATAATAATGGAATTTATATCGCGCTTATACATCGCTGTTCTAAGCGCTTTACAATGTAAATAAGGACTTAAGAATATCATTAATCACAAGCTTACATATAACCCTACTGTACATATTGGGAAATTTATAGCATACACATCTTAAAAAGGAAAGAAAACAAAAAGAAATATGATGGAACTAAATGTCATATACCTTTTTAAAAGGAAACGTTTTCAACTTAGATTAAAAAAGATTAACATCAGAACAAGCTCAAATTTCAAAGGGAGCTTGTTCCATAGTCGGGGGGCAGCAACGGAAAACGCTCGCTGGCCATAAGATAACATAGCTCTCAACCAGTCAGAATTATTTAAAGTGAATTGAACTGTAAAACATTTTGTCTTTATTCAGCAATGGCATTGACCAGCATCAGCTCTCTGAATGCTAGTAATGGATCATTGTCAGAGGTTATCACTATATAGAATGCAAATCAATCTGACCAACCTTGATTAAACCTTCCGAAAAGAGAATTTCAATTGTCTCTTTTAAAATAGGCAGGAGTCCAGAATGATGGATACCAATGCCACGTTTCAACAGTGGCAGAACATGTTCCACCTAAAATTAATAAAATTGAATATTGCATTAGTTTCACATATCAAATGAATGTGGTTTGTGGTAAAATTCTACTTTGTTTGCTTCTTAAATCTTAAATCCACAGTAAGCCACAAAACATTGTATATGCAATTCTTCAGTGACAACAGTTTGAGTTTTGTAACACTTACTAAAATAAACAATTACATGTGCTTAATTCTCCAACTATGAGTTCTTTCTCTTTTTTGTGGGAGAGGGGAGGGAATTAGATCCCACAAGACCCTCCCCCTATTTGTCAATAAAGGAAGTTCTAACTTTTAATCTGAATGAAATCCTAAAACGAGACCACTTAAATTATTAGACCTCTACGGCTATCTAATGACTTTCCGGTATGCTGGTAGAAACATTCAGCTATTAAAGTTAATATTATGGAAAACAATCCAGCATTACATGTATTCTAACCTGAGGAAGTGCTTTATCTTCATCTGACAAACAATCAATAGCATTGTTGAATACTTCCTCAACTAATTTCTTTTCTTGAGCTAAAAAATATTAACAATGAGGAAAAAAGAATAAGATTTTTAAGACACCATAAATAAAATACCAATAAATTATTTAAGACGCAGGCTGAGAACTGAGAGCGAATAATTAATATTAAATAAAAAAATTAATAAAACGACACCTACATGTAGGCTCAAACCATTTAATTTCCACAAAAGCAAAATTATTGCCCCAAGTGCTTACCAAAGTAACTATAATTTGTTTACATCTATTCTTTCTTGATGGTTTCCTTCATTCTGACTCTCAACTTTTATATTCAATTATGTTCACTTTTTATATTCACTGGTGATGTTAAAAGGAGAAATGAGATGCTGATCTTTGATATTGGTTTCTGACCTGAATTAAAGTCCAGTTTTGACATCTGCAGAGCATAGGCTTCGCATTCTTTCTTGCTGAAGCTGAATATAATGACAGGCTGGAAATTCCTCTCCATAATCATTTTCACAATTCTGAAACAGTTTGAGGGACCTGCAATCAGATTTAACAGTTATGAAACAGGTGACTTCACATGGCTACATGAAATTTACAATATGCCACTCTGTTAGTTCAACTCAATACAATGTTGGCCAGCAGCTATTTGTTTGGGATCAACTGGGGTGGTTAAACAGCTTCACATGGGCCTTTGAATTGGGAATTTATGATTCCTCTTACTATTAAGGCCACGCATCACACTGCTGGAAGGTAATTGACTCATTCTGACAAAATAGCGACAATAGTCAATGGAGGTTTGTTTCAACTTTATATTCTTCACACTTCTTAATGATTTGCTCCCTCCCAACCCTTTAGTAGATATACAGTACACATGTAAGTAAGTCAAGTTTCCACTGGTTTGGAGGGCGACAGTGCAGTGATTTCATTACCAAATAGTTATAGTGAGTCCTGGGACTCATCTTGTGAAAAATCGTGAGTCCCAGTCCATAACCAATGAGTCCAAGTTAAAAAAACAAGAAGTTCTTAACTGAAACTGCTTGGGCCTTTATGTAACCAGATAGTTAATCTGGAGACAGATGCCAAAACTCTTTATTACAGCTCACTGAAAAAAGAATTAATGAAACAAACAGGATATTCTACCAAAAAAATCTTTAAAGCGATTGATCATTCTTTGCATCCTAGAGGACGCATGCCATGAATTATTTTGTCTCTTTGGGGATTTTCATGTATCAGGGACACAGCGCACAAAGGTAACAAAATCACTGCAGTGGCTTAGTGGATGCCACTCTCAGGGTTGTCATGGTTACAGACTGCACTCTACTGTAGTTCTCAGCTCCAACAGCCTCTTTGCCACATTATAGAGCCCCATCCTTACCAGTTGTGCTGACATGAAACCAGCACTGTGGGACAAAAACTACATGTACAACAGTGACAAAGCCAGAATCATGCACAAATCATAAACTGGATTGGTAATACCTTTAGTTCCTCCTTTCCGACCTCTTTGTGAACCTGGATCAGTGCCTCCTTCCCTTATTACAGCCATGGCTTTCTGAAAATTTTCTTCACGAAACTCTCCCTAAAAAGTAAAACAATAACTGTTACAATGTAATATTATTATTAATAAATACAAAAAAATGAACACTAAGGCACAGTTCAGGGCTGTCATTAAAGGCTGTAACCCGTAGGGCATGTTACGGCTAAGCTCACTTTATGTTACTTGATAAAAGTGGAAAGCAGAAGCTTACATGTGTAAGGTGACACTAAAAATTTCTGAAGATGTTATGGTTGAATCTTTATTTTCTATGGCTGCTGAAAAAACTAATGACAGCACTGCACTTTATGGAGGTTAAGTACATGTGCTTGTCACACAGGACAGGTAATTTTTGCACCTTGCTGTTTGTCGCCCCTGGTGAGGTTTGAATCCCAGTGCTCAAACCTGAAATTTTCCAGGCTTTCTTTTTGGAACTGCAAAAGTTGTGTCTAAAAGTCTAATAATATCTTGTGCATCTATTTGTTTGTCACCTACTTTCTCATCCTGAACAAGAAAGAGTCCTTCACCACCAGCAGGATAAATGTAATGCTGGAGTGGAGTTGGTCTAAAATCTGTATATACCACATGGCATGGCTGCAAGACAATTTAAGAACACAATGAATTTAATAGAGACTTATGATAAGTTGAGGTGTATTTATCATTATGACTGACCTGTTTATGTAAATGCGAAATCCATTCAGCAAACTGTCTTGCATTTGGAATTGTTGCAGACAAGAAGACATAATGAACATTATCTGGTAACAGGATGATGGTTTCCTCCCAAACAACACCTCTCTCTATCAAAAGAATCAATACACATGCATTACATTGGTTTAAATTTTATGCCCATTTTCTTGGCGGGGGAGCAAGGGTGGAGCAGTGGTGAGAGCACTAATCTCCCTCCAATGTGGCCCGGGTTGAAATCCTGGTGTCAATGCCACATGTGGGTTGACTTTGTTGCTGGTTCTCTCCCTTGAGCACTCCGAGAGGTTTTTCTCTGGATACTCAGGTTTTCCCCTCTCCTTAAAAACCTACACTTTCAAAATTCCAATTCGATGAGCCAGTTTAATTTTTGTTTTTCTTTGTTTTAGGTTATGAAAAAAATATTGTTCTCAAAAATATTACTAGTAAAACTACAGGAATAGGAAAAAAAGTAGTTGTTTTCTGTTCATGTCCTTGACAAAAATGTGAAATTAGGCACTTTCACATTGTACATGTAATTTTGCAGCAATGGCCAAGAAATGTACAAAAGGGTGTGATGCATGTGCAGAGTTTGTTGTTTTGCCAATTGAAATCCATTGCTTTTTTGCCATTCTCATTGCCGTCACTAGGGGTGTAAAGATTCATATTCCTTGCAATTCAATTTGATTTCGATTATTGTCTTTCGATTTTGATTATTTTGATTTGATACAACTGTATGTGATTGTTTCTTAATTCTTATCACATAACGTGTAATGTTAACAACATGCAACCCTAAACCCTCAAATTGAGAATAGTAACAGGGACAGGAGCATTCACAGACGCTTGGTTCGTCGCCATGTTTGAGAACCTGACAAAGATGGTTTGCCTCATTTGGAAATTCTCAAGGGGTGGTTGAAGGACAGCATCTTTACCAGGCAACACAAAATGGTACATGAACTGCTATCATCTTTACTAGTCAATCAAAAACACACATTTTAAAGAGTTCTGGATTCTGATTTTACAATATAATAACTCAATGAGGGCACCGTGGAAAGGAATGCAAAAATCGAAGCAAAATCGAAACATGGAAGCAAAGAATTGTGAATTGAACTGAATGCTCATAATCGCGATTAATCGAGAATTTGATTAATCGTTACACCACTAGCCGTCACCATCACTATCGCCATTGCTTAAGCTCCCTAGTGATGACTTACCATGGTAGTAATTTGACCCACAACAGGATGCAATGTATCTAAACCGTAGCAAAGCTACTTAATATCATATGTATGGCATTGCTTTGAAGACTTACCTTTATCTCTCATGTAGTGAATTTCATCGAAAACAACCCAAGCCACTTCTCTCATCAGCTACATGTACATGAAAAGGACACAAAAAAACAAAGTTAACAAAAACTTCTGCTAGTACTGTAATTAGGTGATTAGCAATTAATGTAGATGGAACTCTAGATAACCAGTCCATTCAAACCACCCGATTATGCTGCTTTCTTGAAAAGGACACTTTTTCTACATAATTATCCTAATTTTTCCACACGGTGCTACTTCCTACCTCAGAACCTCTGTACAGCATATTTCGCAAAATCTACAAACAAAGAACAAGAAGGACATGGAAATTAGTTTCACAGCTTATTGGTACAAATAAGGCAAGAATCGTCTAAAAGTGTAAATTAAAGGAAGAAAACAATTCAAGTAGGTGGATCAAAAGCTGCAGAGTGCCGTTTACATGGCGCCACCACAAGTAGGGTAGGTGCATTTTTACATTTGGAGAGGCGTTTGACTTTGAATGGGGAATGTTCATTTTAAGAAAGCTGGAAAAAGCATTTTAGTGTGACCAAATGCATAGTGCATTTTAGCGACAAGGATGATATTATGGCACCTTCATTTAACCACATTAAATTTGCTTTATTTTACAGGTCTTATTTATCTTAATTATGGCTGTTTATATCGAACAAAAGAGTTGAGAAAAATACCATAGATTATTACCTGTAACAAATTCTTTTCTGATAGTAACCTGAGGTCAGGTCCAATTTTAGCGGCTCTCATACATTCTCTCTAATGGCTACCGCTAAATTGGGCCTGATACAAACTCTCTCACGCTTGTGCTCGTTACGGCCAGATTTTGGCCGTAACGCTGATTGGCTGTTAGAACAATGCCACAAGATCTGATTGGCTGTCGGAAACGCCGGCAGTAAAAAGCGTTTATTCCTCACATGGTTGTTTTCGTGAATGATCCGTCATCGGCGGAGAGAAGGATCGATTTTGCTGTCTTTTTTATTGTTTTATGGTCTTATGGTAGGAAAATACGCCTTAATATGTGCCATGGAAATTCAGAAAATTCATATGGTTGTTCATATCTTCTCAGGATTTGCTTTATTTACGGAAAGTGAGTGTATCGCGGAGTTGAATCCCTCTGCAAGTTGTTGACCGCTAACAAGGTGCCTTTTGATTTACCAACAAACGAGTGCAAATCAAAATACTGTCCATCTTAAAACTGGTTTCATTTGAAAGTTTAGCCGGGAATGACTTCTCTGAACGTGGTACGCAAGCGGAGGCTCACTGCAAAAGAAACCTAAATCGCCAACTGTGAAGTATTAGACAAAAAATATTGCATTGCTGTTCAAGGAATTTTCAGTGTAGGCATTATTATAAAAGCTGGTGGCTTAACGTAACAGACTGGTTTTTTGCCTTCGCTTTTTGTAAAAAGTAAACCAGGAAAACCGGTGTCCTTGCTCGTTGGCTGTTTGCTTTTGTTTTTAAAGATTTATGTACTGAAAATCGGGGGAAATTGCTGAAGAAAATATTAAGGCGACAGAAAAATAAAAATTTCAGTATTTTAAATTCAAGCGCGCCTAGCCAAATAGCTATCGTGTCACCATCTTTTCGAAAACTTTTTACCTTCTACGCCAACAGAAATAACCTTCGAGATCTCCCTTAATCTCGCAAGAAGTTAAATGTGATTGTGCTGACTGTTTTATTTTTAGCTGAAAAAATTAACAGATAAAAGCTATTTTTTAAGTCAGGCAGTCTGCATTTTTCCCATGCGCGAAAAATTTGCATACTAGATAAACAAGCAATGGAAGTAATTTTGGTTGGCTGATTCGACAAATGTCAATCAATCAAAAAAAGTGGGCAGCAGACATTTTGTAGAAGGTTTGTATCAGGCTCTCTTTTCGTTTCGCCTTGCCCACCGGAATGTAATTTTCAAGCGAAACGAAAATAGAGCCTGATCTCAGGTTATTCTGATAGTAGCCTGTATTTCTGTGATGACTACAAGGAGATGTATTTACATTTGGCGGAGCTAAACATAGTGGCAGTGACAGAGAATGTAAATACTTTCCTATTGGTATGAACGCACATGAGCCGCTATGGCGTTAATTAACTATTATTGTTATTAGGTATACAAGGTTTTGACAGTTGTGATGTATTCATCTCCCCAAGTATCAACTTTTATATTTATATCTTACTTTATTCATCTATGGATTGATTTTTTACCTTTAACCCCCAGAGGTTGTGCGACCGCATCGGTTGGGGAATACATTCCCAATTTTTTCCCGCTGGGTTTTTGGGTTTTCCTATCAGGCAGCGCACATGAATAGTTTAGCCTGAGTGACTTTATTTAGGATATATTTGTATACCATTCTTTAGTTATGTTGTTGAACTTTGTATGTTATTTGGACGGCATTAAACACTCAGGCTCCATAGTTTGAGCTGCACACCCATTCCTGTCTCTTAGTCGTGAATATAAATAGGCATCAGTGGGTTTTCCTTGTAGTTGGAGCTTCTGAAGAACACTCATGACAAAAAGAAGGTACATACCTCTGTTGTCATGACAAGAGCACTGGCACTAGGGTTTATAGTGACATCTCCTGTCATCAGACCAACATCTTGGAATTCTTCATACAACTCCCTGTATTTTTGGTTACTGAGGGCCTTTAAAAAGAATGTTGCAAACAGACTTTAAAAGGCAAAATATTATTTTGGGTATTACTTATTTGATTTACATGAAAATACAGCTGTGCATTATTCAGTTGTACCATCTATAACATTGGAGTTTACTTTTTTTAGCTTTCTTGTGCCATCTCTCCATGTTATCAAAATTTTTATCCAGTTGAATCATTGCCAGGGCTGCTGACTAAGATGCAGGGGCCATGGATTTTCCCCAGCTTCTATGAGCACCAGATCCAGACCTCGAGATCTTGAGGCAAGGGGGTGGGGACAGTCTCCAAGAAATGTTTTTTCAGCCTTTTGGGCCTCAGTATGGTCTAAAAATAGGGGGAGGGGCAGGCCTCCAGGCCCCTTTCCTGGATCTGCCACTGCAAAAGGATTTCCTGACCATTCAATCCCCCTCCTACTACTTGCATTAACCCAGCAACTTAATATTTTAGCAACAGCCCTCATTTTACATGTATGCCATGTGCTCACCTTTATAGGTGTGGTGTAGATTACTCTCTGCTTATTTTGAAGTGACATGGCAATTGCATACCTAATCACAATAACAGAAAGAATAATCAATAGTCAGATTGCTAGGATCACCACCATTCAAAAGCATATACCGCTTCATTATGTAAGAAAAAACTACTGGTTATTCTTGTAGTGGAACACCTTACATTGTGTAATTTCCTATGGGAATTTTCTGGAAATGAGGTACTTCTCAGTAATTGTCTTTTTCTTGTTTTTATAGAGGAATAAACAAAAAATCACTGTAACATTTTGCTTCATCACACAAGTGACTTTTAGCAACTACGATGGCAAAACCAAGGAAAACATTACTTGAAAAAACAACTTATGCTCTTTCTGCAAAATTGTTGTATTATGTTCAGTTTGCTTTTTGCAATGGAAACAGAGAAGAAGAAAAAGAATTATCCAATGAGTCATCATGCTTTCAGGAAGTACAAGATTCTAAAACTGCCCACTTACATGTACATGTACCCAGCTACATAGCTGTAACTTCTTACATAAAGCAAAATATTAAGTTGGGGAGGGGTAGGTGAAAAGTTACATAAGTAGAACCTTATACTGATTCATGTTTTCTGTAAAATCTAGTTTGCACAGAACAGTGCAATAATTATGCACATGCAAAAACATTGTTTCGCTACAAAAAAAATCTTTGTTGTACATGGGGTTGTATTGAAAGGGGGTGGGGTGACAAGGAAGCACGGAGCAGTTGCTTACAAGAGAGGTACAGTAATAGCCTTGTTTTTTAATTTGCACGTATCAACCAAAGATTTCGAGCCTCCCAAAGGTTTGAAAAATTTGGCCCTGCAGATGAAAAAAGTTTTTGAAAGTGATCTTACTCTGCTACCACTGTTTTTCCAGCTGATGTATGTGCAGACACCAAAACGGACTGATTGTTTTCCAAACATTTTAGTGACTCTTTCTGGAAAGGATCCAAGATGAATGGATATTCCTAAAAATAATAGACACAGTCCAACAGGTTGAGACAACAATCTCTCAGCACTACTGTTTGAGACCACACCAGTTCCTGACAGCAGTGCACTTTTTCTTCAATGAATTGCAGTCAAGGATACGTTTTCTTCCAAACTGGTTGAAACCTTTATATTGCACTTCTTTTTCTTTTCATATAGAAAGAAACTACTGATAAAGCATTTTAGAAAAAAAAACTTCCCAAGTTGTATTGTTGTAGAAAATTTATTTTGTCCACTAAACTAACCAGTCTAAGGGCTAGGAAGAGTGCATATTTACTACAAGCCCAGCATGAAGTTGCACTGGTCCTGGGCTAGTGGACTAGCATTAGTGTTGAGCACTGACATGTTGTACATTGTACGTATTCTGCTTCACATTGATTAACAAGGTTCTGGCAAAATGCATGGACTCTGGTGGAGGCAAAACCAGACCAGAGGTCTCTATCCAGATCGAGAGATACAAGTCAAGGAGAGCTCAGGCTCTGGAAATACCTTGTCTGGGCTTGCATGCTCTGCCGCTGATGGAATATTTACAGGATGACAAAACAATATTATTATTATTGACAAAAATCTGGTAATACGCAGTAGTCCATTAATTTGCTTGGGCCACTTGGCCTACGAACCGCAGACATTTCTCCTCGCTCATGGCTGCTGAGGGACATTTCACAAGGAGGAACGTCTGCGACTCAGCGGCAGAAATTCCATACTGATGACGTCAATCAATGTTAACATAATAAATCTGGTAGTCATGGGGTTCCAAATGCAAATTTGTTCAATTTTATGTTTCTCCTGGTCAATTTTGGTAAAGTGTTGTATTCATCTGCGAATGAGCTCCAGCAAAACTCAAATGCTTCTTCTAGAGAAGACTAGATTCCACAAATGTTGACTGTTTTGTTAGAGATTCATCGTGTTTACATTTGACCTTTGCCGCTTTTTATCTTTTGTCTGTTATTCGTAAACAATAGCTTCAACAATGAAACTACTCCGTCAACATATTAGCGCTTCTGACCGAATTCCAGACAGATTTTGCATCATCAGTATGGAATTTCTGTCGCTGAGTCGCAGACGTTCCTCCTCAATAAACATCCCTCAGCAGCAATGAGCAAGGAGAAATGACTGCTGTTCGCAGGCTAGGGCCACTTGGCTCATTTTGCACCATAGGTGGTGGAGGTTCTATCACGCTGAACTACCGTACATGTAGCTTACCTTGGCTTGCTTTTTGGCTTTTTGCACCAAAGGAACATACTCACATCCTTCTGGAACTGCCACCTTACAAAATAATGGGATGAAAAATCATTAACAACAGCATTCGTGTTCTTGTTCTTGTTTCTTCCATGCAAACATCCCCTGATCCCTTCCCCATATCACTTAAGTACATACAGTCATGTGTATAGCAATTGCTTCATCCGAATTTTTTGGAATTGCAGTGACTTTAATTTTTGAAACAGCAAGCGGCAAGCTACTGGCAGAAACAATAAAGGACTGACAGGTTGATACCTCTGACTGTTGAACCTTTATTATTAGGCTTCCTGCCAAGCAGCCATCATATTATTCTTCATAATAATGACCAATAACTAGAGTCTCTGCAGTAAAACAATTTTATTTCAGTAAATCTATTCAATCACTGCAAAGTGATCAACTTCTATAGCACAGCTACATGTAACTTTTGCAAAGCAGCCACTTGTCCCTTGTTACAATGTGTGAGAAGCAAATAACTTGAATTCAAAAATCTTGCCTAAAAGAAATTCTGTGCTCAGTCAACAGCGTTGTTACCAGACAGCGGCTTTGCTGCACTTTTTCGGGACATACCGCACTATAATTAGCCCAAGGGCTCCCAAGGGCTCACAAAGAAGGAAAAAAGACCTATTACAAAACGTACATAAACATACGTACATTTTCTTGTAATACAAGCAAAAATTTAATTGGTTTTGGCCTCTCTACCCTGACTTAGAGCGCGACAGGGCTGTAAAATGTTGAGTTAACTGTATGTAAAATTGGATATTAATTTTATTCTAGTATCTAAGAAAGTACAAAAGTGCTGATCTTCCAAAATTCTTGAAACTCACCTCATGAGTACAAGCCTCTATGGTTTCAACATTTATCACCTGTACACGAGGTATTGTCTCCAGCAAACTATGTATTAAAAAGAATTGAAAAGTTATGAATCAACTCACATAGTTCAGTCTCTCGAATCACAATATTTATAGTAAAACATGAAAACATTTATTTTGGGGGGAAGGGCATTTAATGGGCAAATCTGTCACTTTTGTCGAGCAATAATTATTGACACTTTTTTATTTTCACCAAGAGAGGCACTGAGGTAAAATTACAAGTATGTTAAAAACTTCAAATGCATGGGGATGGCCTGGGGGGTTGCCTGGGAGGCGAGGCGGGGGGGTTAGGGCCGTGGGTTCGGCGGGTAGAAGGTTCAATCAGATCAGGGCTTAGTCATGCAGTATCTAGTCACCTCACCACCAAACCATCTCGGCACCAACAAAATTGCCATCAAGAATAGAACTTTGCTTAGGATTGTTTTGTACCATCATAAACGGAAATTTCTTAATGGATAACCGTTACTCTATTTTCATATTTCAAAGAAATGACTAGTGGTTGTAAAACGTTTCTGCCAGTTTTTTAATCTCTCAAATGTCAAAGTCTACATTCAAAGAACATTCAGAACATTCACAGCATTATAAGTTTTTGCATTATCAAGAGCATTCGACTCAAGGATCGTCAATTAGGAATGCTCGTGATTAAACAACTTGGACGATCGCGCAGATTTTGTTTCATCTCTCGTGCGATTACAGAACGAAATGTACCCAGCCGTACTGCCGTTACTAACTCTTTGACTGGTTAAGCATTGACATTACCGATATTTACGTAATTACTATTTGAAAAATTTGATCGTCAATGGCACCACAATTTTGTTTACAATCCCGGGGTTTACAATACACCTGTATCAATACACATTACGAGCAAAATATTACATTGCCTGGCGAATCAATATCATATCTTCCTAAAGATGACAATTATGAATTAAAAATATTCCAAGACTGTGCTGAAAATACACGATCTAAGCGAACCCATACCTTTCTAAGTCATCAACTTTCGCTTTCTTCGACGATTCCTCCAAAACCAGATCGATAACGTCTGGTTTGAAATCTCTTTTCTCACCAGTTTGAGGAGCATCTGTAGACGTGGACGGACCAGCTACGTTGTTCTTGTCTTTTTTCTTTCCTTTGGTATTTTCTGAGCTAGCATTATCTTCGAAAACAGAAAAGATATCATCACCACCAAAAGCGTCCGCCATGTTTTTACGTGTGCAAATTGGAAAGACCGCTGATCGTAAGCACTGGGGAGCCCTATGGTGTTACCCATAATGCTCTACTCGTTAATTAAAGGCTTTGCTTTTGGCAACGTGCAGGTGGACACAATACAACTCCCAACAAGATGTCGGGAGTTGTTAGCCAATAAAGTTGCGTCCAGGTTGCGTCCGTTTGCACGGGGCTAAAAGTTTGACCGGTTTCAAATTTGGCGCAACAACATGCAACAGGATGTGCAAACAGACGCAAACATCAAATTGTTGGTCAACAATTTTAATTTTCGTCTGTTTGCGCGTAGCTTTACTTTGGCTGCTTACCATTTAAAAAAATTTCCATAAATAACTGCAACACGACTTATCGGGTCGTTTTAGGGAAAAATTTTCGGGAGCAACGGAACCTTTGAAAAGGTATTCTTGTTTTCCCGCTCTGAAAGTTATCCAAGCAACCTTTCCTCTTCTTACAACTATGTTTGTTCTGTTTGTTATTTTTCCCCTCATCACATAAGCCAAGAGGTGTTGTTTTAAACCGAGGAGATATTTATCGTCTCTTAACTGCGGGAACTGTAAAAAAGCTCCTTATCCATCTGAAGAGGTGATTATTAACAGGAGAGGTTTGTATCTATTCTACCTTTCAAAATTTATCCAATGAAAGTATTAACAGTCAACTCTTTCTAAGACGGATACCTTTGGGACCGGCACTAAGTGTCTGCGAGTTAGAGAGGTGTCCGTCTTGTAGAGAGTCAAATAAAAGGAGTAAAAAAGGCAGGGACCAACTCTATGTGTCCGTTTTACAGAGGTGTCCGTCTTATAGAGGTGTCCGTTAAGAGAGAGTCGACTGTATATCTTTGAAATTTAAGTTCTCCTTGGCCGCTGAAAGAAATAATTATTTCAAGGTCCTTTCGCACTGAAAGAGAGGATCAAACGACTTGTTAAAGAAAAAGAGATTGGAAGAAGACATTTGGTTTTTTAAAGCGCCATTTCCAGCGTTGTCCCTGTAGAAATGTCATGAACATTATTACGCTAAGAGGTTCTAAATGGAGTTTTTTCTGTTAAGAGTTCAAGACTCCCATCATATTTTTCAGAGTATTAAAACACCTCTTAATTAGAAAAGTAACATTCAATGTTTCGTGCTAAATTTAACTACTCAATTTGAGTTAGCCTGAGAAAACAGCCGACATTTCACGACTCCAACACTAGTTTCTCCGCGAAATGACGTCTGAGAAACGAGCGCAAACTTTTTCACAGCCGTCCTACGGAAATTATTCGATATTAGATTCTCGTACAAACACTGTAATTTCTCACGCAATTGCCTACTCGTCAAGATAAACTAGCCGCACCGTCTTAGCAACCAAAAAAATTTTGTTTATCCAGCTGAGATAGGGGACTAAAAGTCCCCTATCTATGATCATATTTCGCATCTAATACGATAGAGGCGTCAATTTTCGCGCCATCATGTCATCATTCTAGAGCGAGAAATTTAAGATAAACGAGCCGCACCGTCTTAGCAACCAAAAAAATTTTGTTTATCCAGCTGAGATAGGGGACTAAAAGTCCCCTATCTATGATCATATTTCGCATCTAATACGATAGAGGCGTCAATTTTCGCGCCATCATGTCATCATTCTAGAGCGAGAAATTTAATTAAAAGCGCGGCATTCAACAAATATATAGCTCAGGTTTCGGCTAAAATTATTCAGTGCCGTCAAAGAACAAAACATATAATTAAGGTCTGCGTATAAAGTCGATCACATTGCTAACACAGACAAAAACGCTTAAATATCTCCTACAAAATGAACGGTTGAGTTTGTTTTTTCTACGGGTCAAACTGCTACTATATGTCCCAGAAGCGCTCAGGCATAATAATATGCCAGGAATTCTACCTGGATGAACCAGAAAGGATATAGAACAACTGCCTATTTTTTTTCTTTTTACGGCTACGGGTCGAAATGCTAAACGTGTTATATATCCTAGAAGCGCTCAGGCATAATAATATGCCAGGACTTCTACCTGGATGAACCAGAAAGGATATAGAACAACTACCTAATTGTTTTTTACGGCTACGGGTTGAAATACTAAACGTGTTATATATCCTAGAAGCGCTCAGGCATAATAATATGCCAGAACTTCTACCTGGATGAACCAGAAAGGATATAGAACAACTGCCAATTTTTTTTTTTTTTTTTTTTTGACGGCTACGGGTCGAAATGCTAAACGTGTTATATATCCCAGAAGAGCTCAGGCATAATATTATGCCAGGACTTCGATTCTACCTGGATGAACCAGAAAGGATATAGAACAACTGGCTAATTTTTTTTTTTACGGCTACGGGTCGAAATGCTAAACGTGTTATATATCCTAGAAGCGCTCAGGCATAATAATATGCCAGGACTTCTACCTGGATGAACCAGAAAGGATATAGAACAACTGCCTAAATTTTTTTTTTACGGCTACGGGTTGAAATGCTAAACGTGTTATATATCCTAGAAGCGCTCAGGCATAATGATATCATGCCAGGACTTCTACCTGGATGAACCAGAAAGGATATAGAACAACTACCTAATTGTTTTTTTACGGCTACGGGTTGAAATACTAAACGTGTTATATATCCTAGAAGCGCTCAGGCATAATAATATGCCAGGACTTCTACCTGGATGAACCAGAAAGGATATAGAACAACTACCTAATTGTTTTTTACGGCTACGGGTTGAAATACTAAACGTGTTATATATCCTAGAAGCGCTCAGGCATAATAATATGCCAGGACTTCTACCTGGATGAACCAGAAAGGATATAGAACAACTGCCTAAATTTTTTTTTTACGGCTACGGGTTGAAATGCTAAACGTGTTATATATCCTAGAAGCGCTCAGGCATAATAATATGCCAGGACTTCTACCTGGATGAACCAGAAAGGATATAGAACAACTGCCTAATTTTTTTTTTTTTACGGCTACGAGTCGAAATGCTAAACGTGTTATATATCCTAGAAGCGCTCAGGCATAATAATATGCCAGGACTTCTACCTGAATGAACCAGAAAGGATATAGATTAACTGCTTTTTTTTTCTACGCTGCGAAGTTCTAAACGTGTTATTCTTAGAAGCGCACAGGCTTAATCATATGCCAGGTTTCCAGCGACTGATTTTAGCTGATTTTGCGGTGCGCAAGAATAGCCTGTTCCAGGCGTTCAGATAGTGGGGAGCGGTGCGAAGTAAAAAGGAGCGCGAAAAAATAAAAGCGAGGGAGGAGGAGAGGTGCTCTCCCCAGTCCCCCCCTACTTTTTATCGCTTTCTTTACTTCGCACCGCTCTCCACTATCTGAACGCTTGGAACAGGCTATGCGCAAGAATGGATAATTTACCCGACTTGTAAACAGATGTTTCCTTCAGCCGATTGTGTCTCATGCAGGAGAATGTCATGTCTGCGTTGTTTTGTTTCTACTGAAGTTTTATCAAAAAAAGCTTAAGCGAAAATAGGGAGATCGCAATTTATACTCTTACGAACTATAAATTAGGGCTGACCTGGAAGACGCGTTGAATTGTGCCGCCATCCTTCAAAATATAATCTGGCTGCGTTTAGGGAGACAATTTCCTCTTCCATCCAGATTTACTTGGTATATGTGTTTGCGAGAATCTTCAGACAAAGAATTGGGTATACACTGATTCGAATGGCTTGGCGATACTAAGTGCTTAAGTCTACTTACCGATTACAACATGTTTTGGAAGTATTGAGAAGCGCGCCAAATGAGGTTGTCACAGTGTTCTCGAGCGAACACGGCGCGACCTGGATTGATAAAATTACCATTACATGCAGCTATCATGCCAGTGATTTCTCCTTTCGTCGCATAGTGAATAGTTTGTGAGCACATCCTCGACTCGCGAAACATTTGTCTTGCGCCGCTATAGAAATTGCTTCTCCTGCGAACCATAGGTAGATTTCCCGCTTAACATAATGTTTGATAATTTATGCAAAAGTTGACCTCGTGAAAGTCAGCAGTGCATTAATCGACTCAAAAATAAACAGTCTTCCTACAGGGTTTTGAACACGGTTTTAATTAAAGTACTTTACGAGCGCTGCGGTAGTTGACCGCAAAATTGTTACGGTGATGGATACTCAACTGGATGATTATGTCACTTCATAGCAACCAGACGGTACGAATTTTTTAACTTCCGGAGCGCTGAAGCTCGTAGTGCCGTGACAAGGTCTATTTCTCAGTAGGTCAGATTTACACTGTTAAACTTTGCGCTCTGTGTAAAATGCAGAGCTCTCCTTAAAATAACACCATATTTAACCAAGGAGCTGTGTTATTACTACTGAACTGCAATTGAATTTGCTCTGTACTATTTTAAACTTACGCAAGTGAGGGTTAGTTTCAGTGGTGAAGTGGTTAACGGGTCGGACTGCTTAACGTTTCGGGAGCCCGTTTCTAGAAAGTCGTAGTAGAAAGATTTAGTGAACACTCATACAACGTTAAATGAAGTTGCACGGAAAGGACTGAACTCGACTTCCGGTGCTCAATATTAGCCAATTGCTCGCGTTATCAGTAATCTTTGCAAAATCAAGACTACAGATCAATAACTATATAAACGCATGTACTTGCCACTGTTTCTGTTTCTACTACCAAGAATTTATTTTTTGTCATTCGATCAAAACAAACAACACCTCAATTGCCTTTAAAGTATTTTTCTACGATCCCGAAACGTTATCGGGACCTTCGAGAAAAGCGTGGACAACGGGTTCGAGTCCTGGGGCCCGTTTCTCGAAAGTTACGATTATTAACGGGCCCGGTATCCTGTCTCCGTTTACATTAAAGATCGAGGTTTCAATAGTTTTGCATCTAATGTGATAAAACTATCAGTTAACGAAACAAAATGGAGTAGTCTGCTAGCCAAGGCCCGCGCTCTTATTCTTTATATTTCGATTTGAATATTTGATTCCGGGCCCGAAATGCTACCGGGACTTTCGAGAAACGGCTCCCTTGCCATGAGGTTCCTCTGTTTCTTGAAAACTTTCTCGGTTATAATTTTCCTCTAACACTGCTTATACCATTTAGGAGCACTTTTAACAGGGCAATCAAATACGATTCACTTACTTTATTCCACGTTTCAGAGAGCCAGAGGTTATAGACAATGAATTTTATAATTCTGTTTTATAGATCAATAACTGGGACTCTCCATGAAGCCAAAAATATTCCTCCTGAAATGTTTGCTTTCCTTCTGTTGTTTCTTTGTGGCGATTCTGGTTTGCAGTGTAATATCTCGCTTACAACAGTTAACGATATCTGGTGATTCAACGGGAGGAACCGCCAGAAAAACACAAGGCGTATTTATAGAAAAAGGCATCCAGAATCAGAATGAGAATCTGCTGACTCATAGAGCACGCAGGCGGAGCTTGATTATCTTCGGACACGATCGCTCGGGAACCACTTTTATAAGCACCATGTTCGCAAAGGATCCTCAAATATTCCTGGTATATGAGCCTCTTTGGATAACACAATTTTGGAAACGCTACCAACGTTTGGACTGTTTAAACTGTGAGCTGGAGGTTGTTAATTCCATTGTTAGCTGTAATTTTTCTCGTTACTCCACATCGAGGAAATTTCTCTCTTACGTGGAAGAACCTTGGACTGGTGCCCTACCCGTTAATATTTTCAAAACACCAAAGTTTTGCAACAAATCAAACAGCATGAACAATGAACTGCATTGTCCAAAGCTACGCGACAACCCAGAATTTGTGGACGACGTTTGCAGGACAAAATTTAAACACAGCGTTGTCAAAGTTTCGCCTGTGCGGCTTCCTCGAGAGAAAATCGCTAATTTGGTCCCCCAAGTTTTACTGGAAAATCCGGATGTAGACGTGCGTATATTGCATTTGGTACGGGATCCCAGAGGGAACATCAACTCTCGAATAGACATAAAATGGACTAAGGATTTTCCGAATCCACATCTAGGCAAAACCGCAAGAGAACTGTGCAGTACAATCGCAGAAAATCTAGGGTATGCAAAAACGACGCTGAAAAAATTCAACCTCGATCACCGATATAAAGTAGTTTTGTACAAGCAGATAGCCGATGACCCGCTAGGTACTGCGAGGGATATCTCCAAATTTGCTGAATTTGCAATGCCATTGGAGACAGAGAGATGGATAGTGGAGAGCACAAGGCCGAACGGAGATCAACTGAAAAAGGCGCTTAAAAATCCTTTTTCACCGGTGAGGAACGCAACGGGAAATGCTGATAAATGGAGGAAAGATGAGTTCTTTGAAAGGAATCAAGTCATAGAGAATGAGTGCAGAGCTCTGATGGCTTTGCTGGGCTTAGAAAAGGTTTCTGAACCTCAGACAAAATTCTCAAGGAGGGTGAAATATCGTAATTAAGAGATAGAGCATGATCGTCCAGGTACGGTGTAATCCTGAATAGAACTGTTGTTGAGAGCAACTGATGTTCCGAAAACGTGCTGTGCAGTAGTCATCTTTAGAGTCAAAAGTGAGTTGTATCACGTCAGTTGATGGTATTCACCTGATTGGCGATGTCGCGATGTTATTGTTCGCCTGTCAGGTAAGCCGTGATGTTATTAGCTGCGAAGAGTCTAAACGTCATTGTCGATCCGTCTTTTGTCACAGTTGAACAGTCGTTTCTTGTCAGTCAAAATGTCGAATATCAAGTCATTCTGTAGTTTTCAGTTTTGCTTGAGTACGTCAATAAGTCGTTTGTACGGTAGTGGTAATTGTTGACTGTGATTCATTGGCGTTTGTTCTTAGTTAAAGTAAACCAGCTTTCTAAACTGAGTCGAGAAATAACTCCTGGGTTCAAATCTTTCACAAAGTCAAATATATCAGCGAATGCTGGGCTGTTACCAACTGTTGAACAGAGCTCTGAGTGGTCTTGTTTTCTCCAGGTTGACCCCACCCACAGGGAGAGACATGTACCCCCAAAAATGGCCACGCCTATAAGACATGAGTGCTCCTCTCTCCTCCGCTCAGGCCTCTTTGTGTAGTTGACAGACAGAGGAGGGGGGAGAATAAAAGAGCAGGGGCAAACGATGGTCCACCGCGCTTCTGAATGGCTTGCTTCTCTTCCAGGGAGCAAGGGTGGCACAGTAGTGAGAGCGTTCGCCTCCCACCAATGTGGCCCGCGTTCAAATCCCGGCGTCGACGCCATATGTGGGTTGAGTTTGTTGTTGGTTCTCACTCTTGCTCCGAAAGGTTTTTTCTCCGGGTACTCCGGTTTTCCCCTCTCCTCAAAAACCAACACTTCCAAATTCCAATTCGATCTAGAACGCACGGACACGTTTAAACGAGTTCATGTGAACTCTTAAGTACTTCGTGGGTAAAAGAACAATTTACAATTTACAATTTATTTTTTTTCCTTAAACATCAAGTCACCGCCCGTGACCTTAGGTGTCAAAGACTTTGCGAAGTATTTTGGATGTACCCAGTAAGCGCGCTCTCGGCAATTATTGTTATTATCATTATTATTATTATTATTAAGGAATTTCGAGATGCAATCAAGTTACGGTACGACGGGGAAATAACGGACACACCCGCGCTCTACGCATGCGTTGTTCAATTTAGCGTGGATCACGAAATGAAAGTGTCAGCGCGGCGGCTTCATTATCCAGCGCCACAATGAACTGCGTGACTTGGAAGCAGAGATGCTAAGGATGGTCTGTAATGATGTAGAAGTAGAGCCGGTCCTAGCCTGCGTAGCAGGCACTTGGAAGTAGTGGGCACAAGAAAAAACGCGCCCGAGAGAAGGAGACACGGAAGTAGTGGGCACAAGAAAAAAACGCGCGCGAGAGAAGGAGACACGCGAGGGGAGAGGGAGCGCCTGCACGGAAGGCCCCCGAAAATCGTTTCCCGCCCCCTCTCCAATTACCTGGCAGCCGTTGCGTGATCTGTCAAAAGTTTTTACAGAAAACGACTGACCTCGCACAAACAAAGCGTGCCGCCAAAAAGCGTTGTACATTTTATCTTCGGTCTAAATATATCTGTTATAAAGATCAGCTGTCTCTCGTGTGTCTCCTTCTCTCGCGCGCGTTTTTTCTTGTGCCCACTACTTCCAAGCGCCTGCTACGCAGGCTAAGCCGTTCCCTCAGGAGATCAGTAAATCATGGCGCTAACAAGCCCCCTGATGCCCGTTTGGATATTCATGCTCGAGGTTTCTGGGAGAGACAGAGATCTGCATTATTCGACGTCCGGGTGTGTCACCCTAATGCAGACTCTTAGAGAGACTTGACTCTTAAGCAGATCTACAAGAAGCATGAGAACGAAAAGAAGAGGCAGTAAGAGGAAAGAGTAATGGAGATCGAACAGGGAACGTTCACTCCCCTAGTTTTCACGACCACAGGTGGAATGGCGGATGAGTGTATTAAGTACCACAGTAAACTTGCGGAGCTGATCGCAAATAAGAAGAGAGAAAGTTGCTCAAACGTAATTTCCTGGATAAGAGCTAAAGTATCTTTCGCCATCGTACGGTCTGCAATACTATGCTTGAGAGGCTCAATATCCAGAAGTAGACAGCTAGACTTTGTTGAGTCAGACCTACGGATCGATAATATTAGAGCCTGTCCGAATTAATCTTTTTAGGAAGAATTAGGAAGTTAGGAATACGAGACTTTATTTTTTTTTAACTTGTTTTCTTCAGACCAATAATTCTCTTTTGAAATGACGTAATTTAAAACTCTGGACTGCCTGTAAGAGTCATTGACCGCATCTGAGCCGCAAGGAATGTATTAGTGAAATCGTTATTGACACAGTGATTGATATTTTTATGATTTATATAATTCTTATTGTCATTTAGTGCTTATTACTTACTTCAAATATTTCTGTAAATTATGCATATATTTTTTTTAAAGTTCAATAAAATTATTCTCATATTATTATTATTATTATTATTATTATTATTATTATTATTATTATTATTATTAATATATAGATTTAGCCAGGGCTAAAGGCGAAGCTCTCGATAATATTTATAGTTTGCTCAAACAAAATATAAAATCATGTTATAGAAGCGGCGAAGGCAACGAGAACGGTGAAACGACGACAATAGGTGAGCAAAAAAACAACTTTGCACGTACAGCACACTTTTTTTGTATACTTCTTCGCCGTTGTTTTGCACGACCACAACGTGAAACTTCCAGAAACTTCCTATAGTTGCACCTTTTATGAAAGAAATGTCGTACCTGTTGTTGTTCACTTTTTTTCACTCGCTCATTTTCACCTTGGTGGTCGCTAGGATTTCTCATGTTCTCACCGCCGCAAAAAAATTTTCATGTTGTTCTTCCAACAAATAGCCCCTTATCTTTCGCTCAAGCTCTATGCCGCTCTTTTTCTCGTTGAGCTTTGCTGGCTTTTCGTAGACTGCAAAACGGTGGGTTTTTTCTCAAAATCAGTAAAGAAATCAGTAAAGCGTGGCGTAAGAGTCTTAAGCGCGCGTAGGGCGTGTGAGGCGAGAGGACATTTTTAGCGTCTCTTCCCAGTCTCGCTCTCTGTTTTCAGCCTCGTTCCAGACCTTTTGTTTGACTACTCGCGCGTACTTGAATATTTTAAAGAGCAAAAATACCGACTGTTTTGCAGTCTAGCCTGTCGCCCACTTTCTTTTTTCTCTATATTCTAAATTTGTGGACATGACAATTAATCTAAGCTTAATACTTTAGACAACAAGGATATAGAAACAATTTTCGCTTTCCGTTTTCGTCTTTATTGACTCGTTAGTTGTCCCCGGCTTCACAAGACGCGGGTGGCTATGCGATTTCCTGCCAAAATAACTTCTTTGGCTTGTCATACCTGTTGGTTGAGCTATAGTTCGTTCAGTAAATCGCTCGAAAGTGGAAAAACTTTTCGTCACATTTCGCACTGCATAATTTTTTAGATCACACGAAAGCTGAATCCAGTAAATGCTCATAAACTCTGTGCTTATGAGCTTGCGGGACTTAAATCTTCCTGTGAATTTCCACTGTACTAGAATTGAGGTTCGCTAACTTACTCAGTTATCCAATGAACATTCTCACTCATGCTCAGTTCGTCTATAAGTTCCAACAGTGGCTTACAAATATTCTCTATGGCATTTGTACGTTCGGGTGGAGATTCAATTCGCCATTTTTCAATGTTCGCTTTAGAATTCCTCACCAACGAGTATGGACTCTTAAAATTCGCTTTGTTTGCTTCCGCCTTGTTACTAAGATTTGTTGTGGCTTTTATCCACTCGAAAGTATTCTCATCAAGATCCATCCCTGCGAATGTAAAGATTTCTTTTGCTGTATTAAGCGGCTGAGCAGCAATGTCCCGATAGAAAACAAGCTTATATCTGTGTTTGACCGAATCATCAAGGTTTTGGCCGAACTCGATGTTGTCGATGATGACATTACAATAGTTTTCAACCATTTTCGTAAATTTTGTATGATTGAACTCGGGGAACCATCCCAGTTTTATCCTGGAATTTATACTTGCTCTTGGGTCGCGAACAACATGCAATAATCGAATATCAACACCAACTGCTCGATAAGTAAGCACAGGGAGAAGACTCGATAACTTTCCACCTGGTATTCGATGAGGCAATACCTTAACAACAGTACCAGAAAAACAGTGTTTACATTTGTGGCTCAGTTCTTCAACTTGCTCCAAGGGGGGTTCACAGGTTGAGAGTGTACGACATATTCTTTCATATAATTTCCACACAGTCTTTGGCGTCAACACGCAGGATAGTGATGCTTGAAGAACTTGCAATTTTGTTTCGTTGTCCGAATTGCGATATATTAATCGCAAAGGCTCATAAACTTCGAAAACCTGTGAAACAAAACAACAAACGTCCATTCATAATGTTCAAACTGATGTACTCCCTGCACCTGTCTCGCTTTGTATTAAACATTACTATTCTGAAAATTTGTTTCCTGATTTCAGGGGCATCCAACGACTGTTTCCTGTAAAATATCTGTTCGGAGAGGCAAATATTGCCAAGAATCAATGTTCTATTACTTGAGGACGGATAAAAAAATTCTAGATGACAGTTCCATTCATGCACAATTTTCAAAGCTTATCGAAAAATCTAAGATTTTCTGAAGTTTAATTTTCACATTTCACAGCCCGGGTTAAGCTATTTTTCGTATAACTTAATTTGCTTCACTGTAAGAGGATTATAGTCAGGGGCACCCAACGACAATTGTCGGAAAATGTCTGTTCGGAAGACGATTTGAAATCTAGAATTTTCGGAACATTTGCTGTAAAATTTCTTGCTTGCCTGCCTCTCCTAGGATTTTCGAACATCTAAAAACTACTGTAATTGCCCATTTTTAACGGATTTTTACCCTTAAAAGGTCACCTAGAATTTTCTGGAGCCTTTTTTCTGGCTGAAATTTTCGAAAAGGTAAGTTTTGATCCCTATAATTTTCGGATCACTAGACTTTCAGCTAGGAAATCCGAACAGATGAAAAATTTTTAGGGGATAAAAATATGCCTATATCTACCGTTTAAATACTAAAATACGTTTAACAATGCTATGTTTAAGTGGTTTTCAACAATGTTCTCGTTGGGTGCCCCTGATTAGTAATCACAAATGCTGAATGCCATTTTTAATTTCAAACCTAACATTCTGTGACCCATACCAATATAGAAAGCAAGGATACTAGTTTGAAGTATTTCTTCATTAGCTTTTTATTTAAGACTAAAGATCCCTGAAGAAAGTAGTGCTCAAAATTATTTATAAATAGGACACAACCCACTGTACATGTATTGATATCTTTATTTACTTTTCATTTACTTCATGTGTCATACAAATAACAAGAGGGTGCCAAGAGAGACCTAAACCCTCGTAAAGCTGTCCCGCTAAAGTTCTCTTATAGTACCTTGAAACTGTTTTTAAAGGACTATCTTGTCAGAAGGAAGCATACACAGTCTTACAAGATTTTCAAGCCAACTTAAGCCTAAATTCGTCTTGCTAATAATGAAGAAATTAATACTGGTTCTCCAGAAGAGAGCCCTTAGGCTAACGTTCTTCGCTGAACCAAGAACTCATGCAGTTCCGTTGTTTTTAGAAACAAAACAGTTGCCGATATCGTTCTTACTATTTGAGCAAATGAGCCTTTTAATGTACGACGTCCATAATAATCTCGCTCCTGATAACATTAAGAATATGTTCACGAAACTGTCTTCTTTCCACAGTTACCGGACTAGATCTGTTACTAATGAAAATTACTCTAGTATTGTTGAACAAGTTAGAGCGAGCCTTCTCTATTTCCGGTGCTTTAATTTGGAACAGTATTCCACTTTCTATCAAAACACTTAAAAAAAGTCAATTCAAAAGCGAACTAAAGAGAATACTGGAAAAAGACGACGACTATATTAGAGTTTCTGATTTTACAGGACAATTCTCAAAATCGTAACATGGGGTACTTCCGTATGAAGTACAGTCTGCCTTCCTGTCTCACTCTGGCTATAAACCACACGACAAACTAGATTGCTTGTAGGATTGTTCGTTTAACATATATATATATATATATATATATATATATATATTTATATAATTTTCTTTTTTCTCTTGTACCCGCCTCGAATTGCAGGCACAAGCTTTGTAAGCTATATTTAATTTGAAATAAACTTGTTGTTGTTGTTGTAAATTGTCGTAGTACCTCGTAGTTCTAGTTGCACTAATCTGACGATCAAATCATTTTTTTCGGCGAACCACAGGTCTTACCTTTAGTATTTTCATAACTGAAGCATAGAACGAAGCAGAAATTCTTGGATTTACCGACTGCATGCGAGCGATTTCGAACAAAATAAGCCTATATTAGCTATTAACGGAATGACATTGTTTTTGCCCGATAATTCGATTGCCCTTGTTTTTACAGACCTCTCTGAAAGAAAATAAACGCAAATGGCTGATTTTATTCAAATTACTTGCAGGACATTAAATGTGCCGCCAGCTAATTTGCATAAAATTTTTTCTCGCTTCAAAGCTCGTCAGGCTGTGAAATTTCTTCCAATATAGACTGAGGAGAGCAATGAATCTCAAACTTTTCACTCACCTGCTCACCAATAGTTAACATCTTAGACACAAAACTAGTTCCTGATCGCCCTTGTCCAATTACCAGCAAACGCGTTTTTGGCGTCTTGGGCCAACGAATCCATCTCTGTAATCCTTTGAGAGACATGCACTTTTCTTGATTACTGACAAAAATGAGTAGCAATTGTAGTCCAAAAAGACAGATCACGGCTAAGAAACAAAACTTCTTATGGCACCTGGTCATTCTGGCTGAGGTACCTCACTCCTTGTTTCCAAACATGCACACGGCTGAACTTTGGTGCTCAAACCCTATCCGTTATGGTTTGTTGCGTTAGCAATAGCTATGCAGGGCGGATAAAGGCCGATACACACGAGGGATTTTGCTGCAGGAGCATGCTCCAGGGTACCCTGGGTACCAGAGTTTTTTCATGCGCGGTTTCCAGTTTCGGTCAGGTCTCAAGCACGCGAGAAAAAACCTCTGGTACCCAGGGTAGCTCCAGGAGCACGCTCCGGGAGCAAAGCTCCTCCATGTGTACCAACGATTTCATGGGTATACTTCATCCTCGGGAGCAGAATTTCCACCCCGCAAAATGCTCCACGGTATTTAACAGGTTCAATGTTTGGGAGCAAGCTCCCAGGGCAAATTGAGCGAACTTGAAAACGCTCCCTCGTGTGTACTGACACGTGCAAAATGAGCCTGGAGCCTGCTTCGGGAGCAAAACCCCTTGTGACTTAAAGGTTGGACAGTGAAACGAGCGCTTCCGAGCTAAAAAGTGTGATACAGTGGAATAGGACTCTGCTTAGAAATGTCGCCTGTTTTCGACTTCTGTCGGGGCTTGCGATGCGGTTTGTCCATTAGACACTGCCACTGTCACTGAATCATGGCGGTCTGAGTTGTTTTCTTGCACTTCTTCCTCGTTCCTTTGTGCTGGTACACTGTCTCCGAAAGGGAAATGTTGCTGTTTTTTGAGATGAGGTTTAGTTGGAGCAGACAGACATCTCTTTCAAATGGTTTTTCTGGTTACTTCCATGACTCTACCACTGGATCATATTTTTGTTCTATTACTCGCCAATAAGGTCGATGTTATTCCGAAACAAAAACAACTAAACACTGTCTAAAACACCAAGGAAAATCTCATCTATGTCATCCGTGTAACAAAACTAAAAGACAGCAGATTTTATAAATGCGTGCAGCTCACGCGAGGTGTAATTATGCTAATTTCAATCACCATCATACTTCGTTTTAATTTTGAAAAAAAAAACTCTCATACGTCTTTCTGTTTCTTCGGAACTTCAAAATTAGTTTCCACTCAGTTTTTACTGTTTACTTTGTTTTGTTTTAGAGAGAAAAACGGAGGAAAAAACCTTATTAGGATAATGGCTTTCTGTCCAGAACACCCTGAGTGAGACCAAAATCCGCAATTTCTATCCTTAAGCGAGACGACGAGCATCCACTTCACTTTAATGTGGGAATACCCCCTCGGAGAAACACCATACCCTGTTTACCAAACCAGTTCATTGCTTGACTCTCTACCTAATCTCAGACCAAAAGCACGTCGGAAACCCAGCCTACTAAGGGAGGGTCCCCGGGGGAGTCTGCTAAAGGCATGCTGGGGCTGATTACTGTAATCGGCTCCCGCGGAAGGTTAAGCTTCCGTCCGGTGAGGCTAAACGATCAAACATTCCCGTCCAACATCATGGTTATCACACACAACGTGGAGCGGTTTAACAAGCAAAAAATGTCTGATACAATTCAAGCAGAATGAGTCCACATGAATTGTATGCAATACCCGGCTGAAATGATGGCTTGATCGCTTGCTTATACGAAAATGGTGTTGGATCAAACACTGGACACGAGCCTATATGGAGCTGAATGAAAGAGATGATGTTACGGTCAAACATGCTTATGAGTTTGATTGTTTAGTCCAGGCTTTAGACAATATGCCACCTTTCATTGCTCTGCAAGAAGTATCACGGATTTTCTTCAACTTTTACTAACAGGTAAGAAAAACGTACAACATGTTTATTTAACAATTATTATTCCTATTATAAGCCCAATCTTAACAGTGAAAATTAAGGAAGAAAATCATTTTGACTAGGTAAATGCCTCGAAGGTTTCATACGGACGAGTCACTTCTAGCCAATAACAGTAAACTTGCGTAAGCATTAATTTGAGCTGAGAGAATGGGTTTACTAGTCGGTATAAAGGCAAGGTGCGACAACAGTTTAGTTTATAGAGAGAACGACAACCATATTGAAGAGAGAATTGTTAAGTTAGGGGCTACGAGCGAATAAACAACCAGTAAGCCAGAAGAATTTGTTTTGTTGCAAGGGCAAGCTAGTCCCCTACGAAAAGCCCTCCAACAATAACCGTGATAGTTATCTATCGCAAGATCCATCCACCCTTTCCCCTCCACTGGTGCCTGTACGCCTAGCAAACACATCTAACGCTCTCTCCTAAGCTCCGATTACTCCTAGTATACCGATAACCTGTTCCAATCTTAACGTTCATATTGTAGTATTTTTAGGTTGGCGTCGTGGTTTAACGCCGCATTATTTCCGAATTATTGATACCACTTACAACATAACAATATCATTCAAGAGCTATTCGACTAGAATTCATTCCTTATCTAATGAATATTCCTGATCAAAGCTTATTTTGTCTAACAGTTTAAGCAAAGGCTGGCAGTTTTTTTCTATAATTAATGTCCTTTCAGGAGGAGATTGGCTGCGCCATTTTTCGATATTCGCTTCAGCATCTCTCACAAGGGAATATGGCCTACTTTTAAACTTCCTTGCATCCGTTTTGCCAGGATTTGTCATGTTTTTAATCCACTCTAAAGTGTTCTCAGAAAGATTCAAACCGGCGAACTTGAAGATTTCTCTTGCTGTGTCAAGCGGTCGAGCTGCGATGTCTCGATACAAAATAAGTTTGTATCTGTGTTTAAGAGTCTCATCCAGTGTTTTGCCAAACTCGATGTTATCAATGATGGGTTTACAAAAATTTCGAACTTTTTCCTCAAAGTTTGGATCATTGAACTCGGGAAACCACCTCAGTTTAATTCTGGAATTTATACTCGCTCTTGGGTCGCGAACAACATGCAATATCCGAATATCAGCATCCATTGCCAGGTCGGAGATCAGTGGGAGAAGACTTAACAATCTGCCATCTGGTAATCGGTTAGTAAGTTCTTTAACGACTGTGCTGTCATACTTCTGTTTGCTCTTTCTGATAAAATATTCAGCCAAAGCATCTGCTGGAAAGCACCATGTTGGTTTTGTCTTGAATATGATAC
>NC_133212.1:19367250-19369750 GCF_958299795.1 Porites lutea
ATATTTATAGCAATCAAGCAACATACAGAATTACATTTACTTTGACCCAACGAAGGATTTACAAAACTTCGAGCAATACTGACAAGAAAGCGAGGTTGTCAGCAACTGCAAACAGTTTGGGAGCACGAGCATGCGAGCAATCGTCTAAATTTTGCGAGCAAATCGAACAAAGGTAAAATTTTGCGAGCAGTTCAAAATTTTAATGGACCACTCACCACCCCTCATTGACTTTGGCCGGATCAAACGTATACAGTTTGTTTGATTTTTTTGGTGTCTAAACAGACTGAAAAAAACAGTTGTTAAAAGTTAAGTTAAACAGAAAAAAAGTTAAACAGTTGTTTTGTGATAAGTTGGTTTAGTTCAATAAATGGGCTTAGAATTGTCTGCTTTTCTCGCACCCCATTTCTGGTTGTCTGTTTTTTGGGTGCGGGGAATTCTAGAATCACGTTTGATAACACGTCACCATTCTTTTTTTTTTTTTTTTTTTTTTTTTTTTATTATATATATATATTGTTTTTTCACATAACCATTCTAAGCTTCTTTTCATAACTATCATCTTTCACGTTGGTCTCTGCACTGTTATGTTAGACTAAGATACAATTTGCAAAACCTTTTGAGTGCTCATTACACATTATTTTTACTCACCCGTTCTCCATTCGCCAACATCTTCGACACAAAACTTGTCCCCGAACGCCCTTGGCCGACAATAAGCAAACTCTTTCTTTGTGGCAATGTAGTGTAGGACGAAACGTCCTCGGCAATCATGTTTTTCGAAAGCAGAGTCTCAGTTGACGGAAGAACATTGGTATAGAAAAACAGGGTGACTAAGAGTGTTAGAACGATAAGAACCATACGCCAATGACGGGTGTCTAACCGCTTTAGCATAATGCGGCAAATTCTAATCGCGGTATCACAATTTCGAAATAGTCGACGGATTTATCTGTGGTTCAAAACGACCTTTGAGGACCTACTAAAGCTAGTACGAAACTATAAAAGAGTTGACAAAGAAACACTAAAATTACTTCCGAAGCTCAATATGTAGGAAATATGTTTTAAAATTCATCTCAATTAAAATTAAGATAACACAGAACCGTCAAAGAAACTATGGCGACGGAGTCAAGGCTGAAAGAATTCATATGTTAATAGCCAAAAAATATAATATATTTTGATCAATAACTAGGTCTTATTTAATTGCTTTAGTACGCTTTTTTATATCAACTTTGGAAGCTAGGCACTCTCACACCAATTTTGTTACTCATGATATAAACTCACTTTGTTCAAAAAAAGTATATGGGCTGACACTCCTAGTAAGTGAAAGAAGGACAAGTAGTTTTGACCAGATGTCAGTTCAATACTGACCTTGTCACCATAAATGGACAAATCACTTCGCTAAGGGGAAGGTACTTGAAGCGTTAAATATTTCCCTACTCTAAAAACAAAAACTCCAAATGTAGAGAAGAGATTTTTTTTTCGAATAGCTGACTTTGGTGGAACGCAAAACCAAATCTACCAGATTCTGCCTCGTACCCAGCAGTCTCTCTCTCTCTCGATAAAATGCGCACGCATAGGAAGGCGGGAAAGAGAAAACGGGCGAGATGCGTTTCGCCTCTCATTTTCCCCTTCCCATGGTCCCTTGCGCTTCGTCACCAGTCACAAAGTGCCTGAGGAGGAGGTAATAGTGACGCACGTCAACCGGAAGTGAAGCATTTTCCTTTTTAATATGCCTTGACGCTACCAAATTTCTATTCTTAAGTGTCTTTTCAAACCACGCCCTTAGATTGCAAAAAGGCCACTTCCGGTTCAAGTGCATGTCTTAAAATACTTTTTTGCTTAAGCTACCTAATGATCAGTGAGCAGACACCTATCCCTTGCAGCCCACCCCTAATCACGAGGGTGTACCCTTCCGAGGGGTGTACTCCTGGAGCATTCGGATTAGGGTGTGCAAGAGCAGGGGGTGGGGTGGGAGGAGAGGGCACGCATGCTTTCATAAAGCCTCACCTTATTTCAGACCCAAATACTTTTTTAAAGCTGAGCCGCTGTTTTCAAGAGAGGAATTGTTTACAGAATGCACGACCCTCCCATATAAAAGTGTCGGGGATGCCGGTCGGAGAACTAGAATTAACCCCTAAAAGAGACCAATCTGGCCGTGGCTTAGGTTTTATTTGACCCATAAAGGAGGCCATACTCAACAAAGCATGACTGCATTTGCCTCTTGCGGATATTTCTCGAAGCACAACCCTAAGTGACACTCTATGGCCAAGGATAATGGCTTTCTGTCCAGAACACCTTGAGTGAGACCAAAATCCGCAATTTCTATCCTTAAGCGAGACGATGAGCATCCCCGTCACTTTAATATGGGAATACCCCCTCGGAGAAACACCATACCCTGTTTACCAAACCAGTTCATCACCTGACTCTCTACCTAATCTCAAACCAAAGGCACGTCGGAAACCCAGCCTACTAAGGGAGGGTCCCCGGGGGAGTCTGCTAAAGGCATGCT
>NC_133212.1:19374750-19379750 GCF_958299795.1 Porites lutea
CCCGTTCTCCAGTCGCCAACATCTTCGACACAAAACTTGTCCCCGAACGCCCTTGGCCGACAATAAGCAAACTCTTTCTTTGTGGCAATGTAGTGTAGGACGAAACGTCCTCGGCAATCATGTTTTTCGAAACCAGAGTTTCATTTGACCGAAGAACATTGGTATAGAAAAACAGGATAACAAAGAGTGTTAGAACGATAAGAACCATACGCCAATCACAGGTGTCTAACCGCTTTAGCATACTGCGGCAAATTCTAATCGCATGCATCACAATTTCGAAATGTTCAACGGATTTATCAGTGGTTCAAAACAACCTTTGAGGACCTACTAAAGCTAGTACGATACGATAAAAGAGTTGACAAAGAAACACTAAAATTACTTCCGAAGCTCAATATGTAGGAAATATGTTTTAAAATTCATCTCAATTAAATTAAGATAACACAGAACCGTCAAAGAAACTATGGCGAGGGAGTCACAGCTAAAATAATTCATATTTTAATGGCCAAAAAATATAATATATTTTTTTATTTTTGATATTTCAACTAGGTCTAATTTAATTGCTTTAGTACGCTTTTTTATATCAACTTTGGAAACTAGGCACTCTCACACCACTTTTTTTACTCATGATTTAAACTCACTTTGTTCAAAAAAAGTATATGGGCTGACACTCCTAGTAAGTAAAAGGTGGACAAGTGGTTTTGACAAGATGTCAGTTCAATACTGACCTTGTCACCATAAATGGACAAATCACTTCGCTAAGGGGAAGGTACTTGAAGCGTTCCATATTTCCCTAGTCTAAAAACAAAAACTCCAAACGTAGAGAAGAGATTCTTTTTCGAATAGCTGACTTTGGTAGAGCGCAAAACGGAATCTACCCGATTCTGCCTCGTACCCAGCAGTCTCTCTCTCTCTCTCGATAAAATGTGCTCGCAAAGGAAGGCGGGAAGGAGAAAACGGGCGAGATGCGTTTCGCCTCTCATTTTCCCTTTCCCATGGTTCCTTGCGCTTCGTCACCAGTCACAAAGTGCCTGAGTAGGAGGTAATAGTGACGCACGTCAACCGGAGGTGAAGCATTTTCCCTTTTAATATGCCATGACGCTACCAAATTTGTCATAGGGACGATTTGCCTGAAAATTTGGTCAAACCACGCCCCAAGATTGCAAAAAGGCCACTTCCGGTTCAAGTGCATGTCTTAAAATACTTTGTTGCTTAAGCTACCTAATGATCAGTGAGCAGACACCTATCCCTTGCAGCCCACCCCTAATCACGAGGGTGTACCCTTCCGAGTGGTGTACTCCTGGAGCACTCGGATTAGGGTGTGCAAGAGCAGGGGGTGGGGTTGGAGGAGAGGGCACGCATGCTTTCATAAAGCCTCACCTTATTTCAGGCTCAAATACTTTTTTAAAGCTGAGCCGCTTTTTTCAAGAGAGGAATTGTTTCCAGAATGCGCGACCCTCCCATATAAAAGTGTCGGGGATGCCGGTCGGAGAACTAGAATTAACCCCTGAAAGAGACCAATCTGGCCGTGGCTTAGCCGCTTAGGTTTTATTTGACCCATAAAGGAGGCCATACTCCAACAAAGCATGACTGCATTTGCCTCTTGCGGATATTTCTCGAAGCGCAACCGTAAGTGACACTCTATGGCCAAGGATAATGGCTTCCTGTCCAGAACACCCTGAGTGAGACCAAAATCCGCAATTTCTATCCTTAAGCGAGACGATGAGCATCCCCGTCACTTTAATATGGGAATACCCCCTCGGAGAAACACCATACCCTGTTTACCAAACCAGTTCATCACCTGACTCTCTACCTAATTTCAGACCAAAAGCACGTCGGAAAGCCAGCCTACTAAGGGAGGGTCCCCGGGGGAGTCTGTTAAAGGCATGCTGGGGCTGATTACTGTAATCGGCTCCTGCGGAATGTTAAGCTTCGGTCCGTCCGGTGAGGTTAAACGATCAAACATTCTCGTCCAACATCATGGTTATTACATACAACATGGAGCGGTTTAACAAGCAAACAATGTCTGATACAATTCAAACAGAATGAGTCCACATGAATTGTGTGCAATACCGCTGAAATGATGGCTTGATCGCTTGCTTATACGAAAATGGTGTTGGATCAAACAATGGACACGAACCTATATGAAGCTGAATGAAAGAGATGATGTTACGGTCAAACATGCTCATGAGTTTGATCGTTTAGCTCAGGCTTTAGACGATATGCCACCTTGCATTGCTTTGCAAGAAGTATCACGGATTTTCTTTAACTTTTATTAATTGGTAAGAAAAACGTACATGTTTATTTAACAATTATTCCTAGAGCCCGAATGAGCTCTGAGTCAATAGCCCATGAGGCCGAAGCCCCAATGGGCTATTGACTCAGAGGCCATAAGAGAGAGAGGAATAATTGGTTTCGCAAACATTCAACTTGTTCGTCAGACGAAACAACTTATGCTAACAAAAAGCTATTCAGCCGCCATTGCTTTGGTTTTCAAAGCCGGCGCTTTTCGCTACTAGTGGGCCAGGCATGCTAGTGAGCTATAACATATAGCCTATTTGTAGCTCAACCAATCAGAGCGCGGTATTGATAATAAACCACTAGTTGGATTTTAAGTATTTACGTTCGAGGTACGAGCACGCAACCCCTAATTTGTGTTGGGTGCTCTGTGCATTATTAGGTGTCCTGTGCAATTAATAAGGGAGGTTTTTCGAGATTGCATCTTCGTCTTCGTCGTCGTCGACACACATTTGCCTCGCTTTGAGGCGCTTGCTTACGTTTTGCCTCACTTTGACGCGCTAACTCACTTTGTAATTCGTGTGTCCTCGGCATTCACCTTTCAAACGTTTGCTGAGGTCTGCTATTCTGTCTTCGTAAATCGTTCATCTTTTAAAAGTGTGCTGAATTTTCGTAAAGCGTACATATTCAAGAGTTTGCTAAGGGTCTACTATCGATCTGTGTTTAATGAATCTTCCAAAGCGTTCATCTTTTAAAAGTGTGCTGAAAGTTTACACCCTGAGTAAAATTTTACTTTGGATTCCTGAAGCCTTCATATTTTTCTTTGGAAAATACGTGCTTCTCCTGGTGCATGCAGCAAACCGGGTTGTTTAGCTCGGCGTCCGTTGTGCCAAAAAGTGAATTTACCGGAGAGTTGTGAAGTTCAGCGTCTGTTGTGCCACGAAGTAAATCTACTGAGTTGTGTAGCTAGGCGGCCTTAGTGCCACAGAGTAAATCTACCGAGTTGTGTAGCCACAAAGTAAATTTACCGTCAAGTTGTCAAGCTCAGCGTCTGTTGTGCCACAAAGTATTTAAATCTACGGAAATGTGAAGCTCGGCGGCGGCCGTTATTACACAAAGTAAATCTACCAAGATGTGAAGCTCGGCGGCACTATTTCATCATGACCACCGCCGTAGCCAGTATGAGGCGAACCGAGGCACTCGCCTCGGTAAAATTTTACCAAATACTGTCGATTTTTATTTTTTCTATCAGACTGATAATATTAGAAGATTTCATACGGCTGATTTCGTACAACGGACCGTGTGTTCGCCTCGGTTGTAGTTTCTTCCTGGCTACAGCCCTGATGACGTGATATTTTCGGCACTGGACAAACGAACATTTTGGCTAGGCAGATACAAAAGTCTGGACCGCCAGTCCGGGTCGGATCAACTGGGATCGACTCGGATCGAATAAAAAAATAAAAATAAAATAAAATTGGACTCGGATCAACTCGGATCATAAAAAGAAAAATAAAATCAGTCGGCGTCACTTACCTTTCACACGCCATTTTGTCTTTTTTTCACGAACTCGTGGTTGCGTAAATTAATTTTATTTTTATAATTTTAATGATACACTAGTGAGCAGCACACATACACTTCCAGTGAACATTTTTAACTTGGAAGGGGGAGAAACCATGCTCGCCCCGGGCGAGAATCGAACTCGCGACCCGGCTTCATTTTGCCCACAAGTTGATGATTGGACGCCTTTAAAACTAGCTGAGAAAATTATCCAAAGAAATGCTTTTTAACAAAAGAAAAAGAAACCTGGGTTAAGCGCTAATCGGCCTTCGAACAACTGCACCCAGTAGAACATCTATTGCGCCAGTAAAACAAAAACTTCTTTTTACACACGCCCGAAGCACTCTGGCCCACAGTGTCTCCTCAAATAACAAACACTTGACACGAACCATACGATATCACGCTGATCTCTAGCCATCAAAACCTTTTCATTATGATACACAGTTTAAATCGAGGTTTCGCTGTACGCAACCCTTACGTTCGAAATATGCCATAATCATAGTTATCTATCGCAAGATCCATCCACCGTTTCCCCTCCACTGGTACCTGTACGCCTAGCAAACACATCGAAATCTCTCTACTAAGCTCCGATTACTCCTAGTATACCGATAACCTGCTGCAATCTTAACGTTCATATTGTAAAATTTTTCTGTTGGCGTCGTGGTTTAACACTGCATTATTTCCGAATTATTGATACCACTTACAACATAACAATGTCATTCAAAATTGTGACTATTACTATAAAATCAAGAGCTATTCGACTAGAATTCATTCCTTATCTAATGAGTATTCCTGATCAAAGCTTATCTTGTCTAATAGTTTAAGCAAAGGTTGGCAGTTTTTTTCTATGATTAATGTCCTTTCAGGAGGAGATTCGCTGCGCCATTTATCGATATTCGCTTCAGCATCTCTCACAAGGGAATATGGCCAACTTTTAAACTTCCTTGCATCCGTTTTGCCAGGATTTGTCATGTTTTTAATCCACTCTAAAGTGTTCTCAGAAAGATTCAAACCGGCGAACTTGAAGATTTCTCTTGCTGTGTCAAGCGGTCGAGCTGCGATGTCTCGATACAAAATAAGTTTGTATCTGTGTTTAAGAACCTCATCCAGTGTTTTGCCAAACTCGATGTTGTCAGTGATGGGTTTACAAAAATTTCGAACATTTTCCTCAAAGTTTGTATTATTGAACTCGGGAAACCACCTCAGTT